>NW_017309107.1:98318-99511 GCF_000935625.1 Nanorana parkeri | reverse complement strand
GCCTAAACAGAGCTCTATGGGCCCCGCCCCCTCCCTCGGACGGAGCACAGCGCCCCCGGCGGCGGGAGGAGAGCAGAGCAGCGCACAGAACTTGCAATATATATTACAATTCCATCTGTTCCTTCTACCATAAAAAATATCACCCCCATTTGGAGCCTTTTTTTTAAATGTATTTTATGTATCCGATTAACCGATTAATCGAACTTAATAATCGGCTAACTAATCGATTTTGAAAATAATCGTTAGCTGCAGCTCTAACTCTAATGTCCCCTCCCCCACAATCACACACTATTATTATACATGTATGTAGCTCTGACATATACCGCGGCGCTGTACAGAGGAGATTACTGGGAGCCTCTTTTGTTTGTGTCATTATTGCGGAGATTTCCCATCACTTCCTGTTAGGAGAGGTCACATGGACAGGAAGTGATGGGAATTCTCTCCACTGAGGACACAGAAATTCCTGTTTTCATAGACTGGGGACTCGGTCAATGTTTGCATTGCTGTCCGTGACTTCCTGTCCCTGGTCACGCAGCTCCCCCATTTCCTTATACGCTGGTCACATGGACAGGAAGTGAGAGAAAATCTCCACAATGTGGTCACAGACAGAAAGGAGGCGGGATATAATGCGATGTTCACATGACCAGCAGTGTCCCCGGGGAGGCGATGAGCCCGCACACCCCACATTACACTGGACGCGGGGTCCAATGGGGAAGCTTCAGGGCCACGGGGGTCCCAGGGATTCCGTGACTTCCTGTCCCTGGTCACGCAGCTCCCCCATTTCCTTATACGCTGGTCACATGGACAGGAAGTGAGAGAAAATCTCCACAATGTGGTCACAGACAGAAAGGAGGCGGGATATAATGCGATGTTCACATGACCAGCAGTGTCCCCGGGGAGGCGATGAGCCCGCACACCCCACATTACACTGGACGCGGGGTCCAATGGGGAAGCTTCAGGGCCACGGGGGTCCCAGGGAGAAGCACCAGGGCCACGGGGGTCCAATGGGGAAGCTTCAGGACCACGGGGGTCCAATGGGGAAGCTTCAGGGCCACGGGGTCCCAGGGAGAAGCACCAGGGCCACGGGGGTCCAATGGGGAAGCTTCAGGACCACGGGGGTCCAATGGGGAAGCATCAGGGCCACGGGGGTCCCAGGGAGAAGCTTCAGGGCCACGGGGGTCCAATGGGGAAGC
>NW_017309107.1:92196-97490 GCF_000935625.1 Nanorana parkeri | reverse complement strand
AGGCTTTCTTAACCACCTGCTGCCCGGCCGTTGTAATGAAACAGCCGGACGGCGGCTTCCTGAGGGCGGGGCGTCTTTAGACCTCCTATCCCGTGCCGCTGGAGCCGGCCGCTAGGTGGCGCGCACTAGCGGGAAACCGGCTTTGAATGTAGACGGCCGGCGATGGCTGTTTACATACAAGCGTCTGTAGAGGCGGCCGATCGCTTGTAATATGCGTGCGGGGGGTGCGCCCCCCTCCGTCGCCGCCGGCGATCCCTGAGCTCCGCTGTGAGCCCGGGAACCAGCACAGCAGCTCTGCGGCCGGAGATCATACGCAGCTCAGTACACCACCTCCCTCCGATCTCCTCCTCAGAAGGCAGGAAGTGACGCGTATGACATCACTTCCTGTATTCAGTGTCACTCTCCGGTACAGAAACCGGAGAGAGGCTGGGGAAGCGGATCTCTGGCTTCATCAGCTTCTCTGGGGGGGTCCCCAGGTGACATTAGGCGACTTAAAGACCCCCCTGATGTCTCCATAAAGAGGACCTGTCACTGCAAATTGGCTATCACATAGGGAGCTTGTTATCCTCCCTATGTGATAGCAATAAAGTTCAGTGGGAAAAAAAAAAAAAGGTTTAAAAAAAATTTGTTACCCAAAAAATTAAAAATCACAAATCAAAGCAATAAAAAAAAAAAATTAAAGTCCCCGCCCCCCACACATGCGTCAAGCCCGCCTACGTGCGAAAACGACCATTGCGCCCCACGCGTTACATATCGCCGCGAACGTCGCAGTGAGAGCGATCATTCTCGGCCCGTCAATCACCGATAACACCAAACTGATGAGCGGGAAAAGCTTTTAAAGCGCCGGCTATGTTTTCGCGGGCGCGCGCAATTTTAAGGCTTGACATGTTTGGTGTCTATGGGGGGACTGCGAGTCATTTTGGTGTCACCACCCCCCCCCCAATGGAAGTCAGGAAGCGGTGGGTCCCTCTAAGCCCCGCCCACTCCGGACGAATCGCCAGGCTGCGGGTTGGAGCTCCGATGAAGACCCTCATACAGAGGGTCCTCTCACAGTCCTCTCACATGTATGTATTCTTATATGTACACGGGGGAGCCGTCCACGTATGTATTCTCATATGTACACGGGGGAGCCGTCCACGTATGTATTCTCATATGTACACGGGGGAGCCGTCCGCGTATGTATTCTTATATGTACGCGGGGGAGCTGTCCACGTATGTATTCTCATATGTACACGGGGGAGCCGTCCACGTATGTATTCTTATATGTACACGGGGGAGCCGTCCATGTATGTATTCTTATATGTACACGGGACGCCGTCCACGTATGTATTCTCATATGTATTCTCATATGTACACGGGGGCGCCGTCCATGTATGTATTCTTATATGTACACGGGGGCGCCGTCCATGTATGTATTCTTATATGTACACGGGGGGGGCGTCCATGTATGTATTCTCATATGTACACGGGGGTGCTGTCCATGACCTATCGTGTCTTTGGTTTTATCTCAACGATCTGTACAATCGCAGCGGCTCCCCCAGTACAGACACAGCCTCCTGATCATCACATACACTGCATGGGAACACGTCCTTCATTATCCTGACCAATCCCACCCTGCTCCTCCATCACACGCGTGACAGGGGGTTGCCTCTCCGCTTACATACGTGTGACCGGGGGGTCCCTCTCCACCCGAGTACCTGTTATATGGAGCCAGAAACAATGTATCCAACACAAGTGACAACATCCTGCAGTTCCTCTAATTACCCAGCAACAGGGTTGTCACCTCTGGGGGGGTCATTTGTTTAGGTGACACCGAACTGTTCGGGGGGGTAGGGGTCACCTCGCAGGTCAGGTGATCGAACGTGTCAGGTGGCTCGCCATACACAAAGTTGTTTTTTGGATTTCGGCTGTAGATAGTGCACACAGGGGCCCCTCCACCTGACCAGTATCCATGCACAGGGGCCCCTCCACCTGACCAGTATCCATGCACAGGGGCCCCTCCACCTGACCAGTATCCATGCACAGGGGCCCCTCCACCTGACCAGTATCCATGCACAGGGGCCCCTCCCCCTGACACATGAGCCAGTAGCAGTACAAAGGAGCCCCTCCACTTGACACTGGGGGCCAGTAGCAGTGCACAGGGGCCCCTCCACCTGACACCAGCACACAGGGGCCCCAGGGATGAACTCCCAGTGACAGCACACAGAACACATGGCGGTGACAGAAGATGATGTAATAGAGGGGTCACATCCGGGTGTTGCAGAGCACAGAGGGGTCACATCTGGGTGTTGCAGCGCACAGAGGGGTCACATCCGGGTGTTGCAGGGCACAGAGGGGTCACATCCGGGTGTTGCAGGGCACAGAGGGGTCACATGCGGGTGTTGCAAGGCAAAGAGGGGTCACATCCGGGTGTTGCAAGGCAAAGAGGGGTCACTTCCGGGTGTTGCAGCGCACAGAGGGGTCACATCTGGGTGTTGCAGGGCACAGAGGGGTCACATCCGGGTGTTGCAAGGCACAGAGGGGTCACATCCGGGTGTTGCAGGGCACAGAGGGGTCACATCCGGGTGTTGCAGCGCACAGAGGGGTCACATCCGGGTGTTGCAGCGCACAGAGGGGTCACATCCGGGTGTTGCAGGGCACAGAGGGGTCACATCCGGGTGTTGCAGGGCACAGAGGGGTCACATCCGGGTGTTGCAGGGCACAGAGGGGTCACATCCGGGTGTTGCAAGGCACAGAGGGGTCACGTCCGAGTGTTGCAGGGCACAGAGGGGTCACACCCGGGTGTTGCAGCGCACAGAGGGGTCACATCCGGGTGTTGCAAGGCACAGAGGGGTCACATCCGGGTGTTGCAGGGCACAGAGGGGTCACATCCGGGTGTTGCAAGGCACAGAGGGGTCACGTCTGGGTGTTGCAGCGCACAGAGGGGTCACGTCTGGGTGTTGCAGTGCACACAGGGGGGCTAACTCTAGTTTGTGGCCCTTGGTTACTACACACTGGAGCCAGGAATCAGAAATGTCCCAGGAGGGCCAACAGATGTCCTTCCAGTACAGAAACTTGTGATGACGCGCCGCCCGGCTTCCTAATACCGGAAGTATCGGGCCAGGCATCCGAGCAGTCTTCGCCCAAATACTCGGCATCAATACTAGTATCGGTGCATCCCTAGCTCTAACTATAAACACTATGTGCATGGTGTCCACAGGGCCAGACATTGTGTCTTTGGAGAGAGGTCGGGACACACTCTAGACCGGCCGACCATTCCTTCCGGGTCAGGACTGCCAAGGCTCCTCCATGTAGAAAACCGAATCAGATTGCCTGCCGATAGGTGCTGCAGTGGCTGTGAGCAGAACTTGGAAACCTTCTAGAAGAGTCTCGATCAGAAAACACTGCAGGTCCTCCAGAGCAGAGAGAGGCGGTCCATCGCCTAACGATACTAGTCAAAAACTCAGGCATGCTGGGAGTGGGAGGGGCTATACAGGGCCGTTCCTGAAGGTAGGTGCATAACCCATTGGTCCCAGAATTACCGTCCTGTGATGTACAATCAGGAAGGTTCATTTTGAGTGTATTGTTCCTTGAAAAATGAGAATATTGCGTCACCATTTTATTGGGGGGGGGCTTTAGGTAATCTTCCGGCCTAACATGTACCCGAAAGTCTTCGGGTGACCTATGACCCCTGACTCCCCGAGGAGCACAAATACTTCAGAAGACTTCTAATAATCGGAATCTTAAATGGACTCGGTGACTGGTTCTCTTCAAGGGTCAAGTCCCATATGAATCAGGAGTTCTAGTCTTGGCCGGATGGAGTCTCTCAGACTTTCATCTCTCATAAGGCCCCCCATGTACCCCAATCAATCGTCTTCTGAATATTCGGAGCCCAGATAACCGATCTGAGCTCACCAATAAGATAAAGAATGGACGATGTGAAAATAGAATCAGCAGACAGATGAGCTCCTCTCTCTGTTAATCTGCTCTCTTCTCTTACCAGCATGCTCCTTTTTATCACATAAGCACTTCAGCACAACTGATTGGCTTCTTGTGCTGCTTATTCTTCACTCAGTCTGAGCTTTGCTGTAGAGGGAGCTGCAAGAGGCTGATAGCAAGTCTAATTCAGGTAAAAAATATAATCAATAATGTATTCATGAATACAGAGCTACAATTTGCATCTTTTATATCTACCCAGAGTTCACAATTTCGTCCATATTCATTCTGTAGCCGCTGACCACATCTGTGCAGAGTTTAGGGAGTGTTTTGGCCTAGTTCACAGTTTTGCAGTTTAGCTTTAAAAAAATACCTCGCCTGAATGTGCACCTGTATATCATCCCGTAACATACAAAGAAGAAGTTTTGGAAAATCAGAAACTTACCCTTGCAGTGGGGCCTCCCCCCCCCCCCCCCCCCCCAGGGTTAGATCCACCGAGCTGCATCCAGGTCTTGGAAGTGACTCCCCCTGCTGGCCACGACGTGTAGAATCTGGAGGAAGGTTCGGCATTCTATATACAGATCAGAATTCTGGCTGCCTCATTGTTACCTACGCCAACACAACGCACATCAACGCATGAGAACACGGCCTTGTGGGGTGAATGGGCCCTCGACGTGTTATTGATTTTACATCTACATTATAAACACATCCTGAAAGTGCCATTTTCCTGCCGATACATCGGCGCATCCCTGGTTTCTTTCCTCCCCCCGCTGGGCGCTGCTCTGTGTCCCAGTGTGGGAGGAGAGAAAGTGACAGCCGGCCGAGCGCTGCGAGCGGCCGGCGTCTCTCCCCCCACACCGCTCGGCAGAGCGTTGTGTGGGCGGAGACAGCGCTCCGCTCGGCAGAGTGGTTTGTGGGCGGAGACAGCGCTGTCACAGGAGGCTGAGCTCTCCTCCCCGCACCGCTCACTCAGCCTCCTGTGACAGCCGATCCAGGAAGGAGAGCGGGGTACAAGCAGTCATGTGATCAGTGATCGCTGAGTGTTTGTACATAATATGGGGACAGAGTATGGTTACTATATCCCCAATTATGAATGAATGGGAAGTGATCTACATCACCTCCTACATCACTTCCTGTTCATTCATGACTGTGGTTGTAGTAAACATACTCTGTCCTCATGTTATGAATGATCAGGAACACTCAGTGATCATTGATAACAGAAAAAGAGATTGGGGACCCTGTGTGTCTCTGAGGACTCTGTGTCCTCAATCTCTTTTTCTATTTTAAAAGGGAATTATCAGGAGTCTGTTTAGACCTCAAATATTTCCCCAATGCCTCTAAAAGTAGAGTAAAAAAATAACAATATTTAATAAAAAAAA
>NW_017309107.1:88008-92186 GCF_000935625.1 Nanorana parkeri | reverse complement strand
CACCTCAAGTTATTACATTCTATATGATGTCGTCTTCTTCTGAATGGGGGAAGGGGGGCGGTCTCACACATTCCATGGCGCTCACAGCACTTCCTCAGGGTCATTACCGCCAGCCGTGTGATGTTTGTCGGAGTGTCTGTTCCCGGGTTCTGTGCTGATGTTACACATGAACACAGAAGACGTTCCGAGGTCACATCGCGTGTGCTATGCGCTGTACGTTTAACTATTTGAACACTGGACAAAAATAGATCACTGGTATACGGCCTTCTGAAGATTTAATACACAATTAGAAGCTTCACCTGCCCAGCTCATCATCATAAGAGGATTTGTATCCATAAGGTGCATCAAATATGAGTTGACCAATCAAAGCTCCCCTCCTCCTATGATGTCATTTTATATATATAATCCTCGTCACCTTTATTTTTGGTTGCATCTCAGAGCTGCTGATCTCCTGCGGCCACTTCCTGTCTGGATGCACTCCAGCGATGGCTGTGCGGCCTATCTCGGGGCGGGTTTCCCAATGGTGACAACAGTGGACCGTGTCTGTGTAATGTGCATTGGAACAGCCACCTGCAGTCTCCATTCAGGGACAGAGCATTGTCACCCTATAACAGGAAGTGCCTGAACAAGGACCTCCATGGTGGGATCAGCGGGGATTCATTTACCAAAAGATGCTCAGTTTCTGGCAGTGGAGTTTGCATCTACTTTAATGTCATCTATGAAAATATAAAAGTGGACACATCGCATGCGTAGACAGACAGACACCGCACACACTTCCTTTACGTATGCTCGTTAAAAAAAACATCAATTCTTTAATATCAGACTCCGGCGTCTGCCGACACGAGGGAGGGACAATCCTCAGAGAGAACACGGAGGCTCCACAATCTCCGAAAGGACCCGTCTGGATCTCTGTGGTCCTGGAATCCTCAGAACCGACAGGAATTATCGGGTGATATATGTTCCAGAGGAGGGCGGTGAAAGTATAAGGGGCGGGGCTAAGATTCCGAGGCCTGTTACCAACACCATAATTTGTGGTGGAGCAAACAAAGCAAATAATACGGTATCTAAGCACCAAGAGGCAACCATGCACATGGAAGGCACCATATTGGAAGTCCATGCCTGAGGAATAATAGGTGAATCCTGTCTATGCTGGTACTCATTGATAATGAGTGGCTCCTGTTTAAGGCCATCCTCGTGGATAATGGGTGGCTCCTGTCTATGTAGGTCCTCTTGGACAATGGGTGGCACTCATGGATAATGGGTGGCTCCCATCAATGGCAGTCCTCATGGATAATGGGTGACTCCTGTCTATGTAGGTCCTCTTGGACAATGGGTGGCTCCTGTCTATGTAGGTCCTCTTGGACAATGGGTGGCACTCATGGATAATGGGTGGCTCCCATAAATGGCAGTCCTCATGGACAATGGGTGACTCCTGTCTATGTAGGTCCTCTTGGACAATGGGTGGCTCTTGTCTATGTAGGTCCTCTTGGACAATGGGTGGCTCCTGTCTATGTAGGTCCTCTTGGACAATGGGTGGCTCCTGTCTATGTAGGTCCTCTTGGACAATGGGTGGCTCTTGTCTATGTAGGTCCTCTTGGACAATGGGTGGCTCCTGTCTATGTAGGTCCTCTTGGACAATGGGTGGCTCCTGTCTATGTAGGTCCTCTTGGACAATGGGTGGCACTCATGGATAATGGGTGGCTCCCATCAATGGCAGTCCTCTTGGACAATGGGTGACTCCTGTCTATGTAGGTCCTCTTGGACAATGGGTGGCTCCTGTCTATGTAGGTCCTCTTGGACAATGGGTGGCTCCTGTCTATGTAGGTCCTCTTGGACAATGGGTGGCTCCTGTCTATGTAGGTCCTCTTGGACAATGGGTGGCTCCTGTCTATGTAGGTCCTCTTGGACAATGGGTGGCTCTTGTCTATGGTGGTCCTCATTGATAACGAGTGGCTTTTGTTTAAGGCAGTGCTCATGGATAATGGGTGGATCCTATCTATGTAGGTCCTCTTGGACAATGGGTGGCACTCATGAAAAATAGGTGGCTCCTGTCTATGGCGGTCTTCATGGATCATGGATGGCTCCTATCTATGGTTGTCTTCATGAATCAATGGTGATTCATGTATAATCAGTGGGTCCTGTCTTTAGCGGGCATCATGGATAATGGGTGGCTCCTGCCTATGGCGGTCTTCATAGATCATGGGTGGTTTGTATCCATGGCGGTCTTCATGGATAACAGTTGGCTCCTATCTATGGTTAAATTCATGGATAATCAGTTTAGAAGCAGGTTTAGCAAAGTGTTATTTATGAAGTGACTGCGGTCACATGCGTTCTCACGGATTCTTCTTTTTCTGCACCTGCACACACTGCATGTTGTGCACCCGGATATGAGCTAAGAGAGTCTCTTTCTTGTTGAAGCTGCGCTCGCACTGGTGGCACGGGAAGGGCTTGTCGGGGGCGTGGTTGGACTGGTGAGCCATCAGCTGCGTCTTCAGGAAGAAGCTCTCGCTGCACTGGGTGCACTTGAAGGGCTTAGTGTCCGTGTGCACCCCCTCGTGGGTGACCAGCAGGGCCTTGTCGTTGAAGCTCTTCTCGCAGTGCCGGCACTTGAACGGCTTGGGTTTCAGGTGGCACTCCTCGTGCTCCACCAGGCTGTTGCGGTTGGGGAACCACTTGTTGCAGTGGCTGCACTTGTGAGGCTTTTCCCCGGTGTGGGTCCTCTTGTGGGCCACCAGGAGCGACTGGTCGTTGAAGTTCTTGTCGCACTGGTCGCATTGGAAGGGCTTGCCTTCCCTGTGCGTGTTGTTGTGAGCGGCCAGCAGCGAGGGTTTGGAGAAGCTCATGTCACACAAAGAACAGGGGTAGGCCAGCTTCCCGGTATGGATCCGGTGGTGGGCTTCCAGAATGGACTTGTCGTTAAACCTTTTCTCGCAGAAATTGCATTTCAGAGGCTTTTCGCTTTCATGTTGCGGGAGGCTGCCACTGAAGCTGGAGGGCGTGCCGCCGCTGCTCGTGCTCGCCTGCGAATTCGGGGTTTCGGGTGAAGTCTGGGAAATGGGACTCGGGGCATTTTCGGCGCTCGTGTTGCCGGGCCCCGACGTCCCGTTCATGCTGGACTCTTGAGGCACAGCTTTGGTGGGAGGTTCATCTTGCACACCGTTGGGCACATTCTTGGAGGACTTGGAGTGTTTCCTTCGATGTACGATCAGCTCAGACTTGTAACCGAAAGACTTGTTGCAGTCAATGCACTTGTGCGGTTTGTCCCCGCTGTGCACGCGGAGGTGCGCTTCCAAAGCCGAAGTGTAGTTGAAGGTTTTTTCACAGTGTTGGCAATAGTACACCTTGCGCTCTCGCAGGTTTCTGCTGTGTGCGGCCGGACTGTCCTGGATCTGGTCCTGGATCTGGTCCGGGACGGCCGAGTCGGCGCTCTGCTGATCTACGTTTTTACGAACCCTCTTGGAGGATCTCTTCATGGCTCCGTTCCTAGGATGGCTGTCTGCGTCTGTTAGGTCTTCTCGTGGCCTCTTCCCTTTCAGGTGATTGGTCGGAGGATCTGTCAAACACGAAGAGAACGGGTTAGAGATGCGGCAATATGTATGCTGATGTACTGTTATGTCTATTGTGCTGTAGGTGGCGCTGCAGTGCAATGTTAGTCTCTATGCTTATCTGTGACACACAGGAAGTTCTATCAATAGGTTTTCTTTCTACAATGCTGTATACACACATGTAATGTCCTGCTAAGCAAGGAACACTTCATTCAGCGTTCCTCAGGATCTCAGAGCTTCCTCTAAACCCTGGGACACACACACACACACACACACACACACACACACACACACACACACACCACTATATATGTGTTAAGATCTACTTTTCAAATGACGAGCTACATGAGATCTACTGAAAAAAAAAACTCCCTCGCTCTCTCTCTCCTGTCGGTCTCTGCTTGCTCATCCTCCTGGCTCTCTCTCCTGGCTGTCTCTCCTCTCTCTCCTGGCAGTCTCTCCTTGCTCTCCTGGCAGTCTCTCCTTGCTCATCCTCCTGGCTGCCTCTCCTTGCTCATCCTCCTGGCTGCCTCTCCTCGCTCTCGCTCCTGGCTGTCTCTCCTCGCTCTCTCTCCTGGCTGTCTCTCGCTCTCTCTCCTGGCTGTCTCTCGCTCTCTCTCCTGGCTGTCTCTC
>NW_017309107.1:86312-86548 GCF_000935625.1 Nanorana parkeri | reverse complement strand
ACACACACACACACACACACACACACACACACACACACACACACACACCACTATTTATGTGTTAAGATCTACTTTTCAAATGACGAGCTACATGAGATCTACTGAAAAAAAAAACTCCCTCGCTCTCTCTCTCCTGTCGGTCTCTGCTTGCTCATCCTCCTGGCTCTCTCTCCTGGCTGTCTCTCCTCTCTCTCCTGGCAGTCTCTCCTTGCTCTCCTGGCAGTCTCTCCTTGCTC
>NW_017309107.1:83819-86192 GCF_000935625.1 Nanorana parkeri | reverse complement strand
CGCTGTCTCTCTCTCTCCCTTCTGGCTGTCTCTCGCTCTCTCTCCTGGCTGTCTCTCGCTCTCTCTCCTGGCTGTCTCTCCTCTCTCCTGGCTATCTCTCCTCTCTCCTGGCTGTCTCTGCTTGCTCTCTCCTGGCTGTCTCTCCTCGCTCCCTCTCTCTCCTGGCTGTCTTTGCTTGCTCATCTTGTCAGTGACAGCCAGCACCCTTACATGCCATAGCGACCCAGGCGGCCCACACGGCATCAGAGGGATGCCCTGCCCGGGCCCCCCTGTGCCCGGGCCCCATAGCGGCCGCCTGGGTCGCTATGGCGATTGTTACGCCACTGCTGCGAGTGGAAGACGACCAGCTCATCCACATCAGAAAAGAATACAGCTAAAGGTATGTGGACGGCATGACAGAAACTGCTGAACAGTAAACTATATCTGCTACGTAAGCTATACAAGATGAGGCCGGGAAATGTGTGAACATGTGAGGGTCATGCTGGAGATCATAGAACATGTGAGGGTCATGCTGGAGATCATAGAACAGCTACCTACGTGCAATAGGAGAGGAAATGAAAGATAGTCATGTGGTGGCGTTACTGCTATGCAGCCTTCCATACATCGCTCTTATTAACGCCCCAGAGACCAGACCTGAGCAGGAACTAACACTACAATACACCAAAGGAGAACGAATCGATGAATGTGACGGAAGGAAAGAAAATATGAACAATGAAGACAACGAGGGAGCCCCTCAAGGTGCAGGAGAGCGCAAAGAAAGGGATTGCACACGGGGAGAGGTGTGTGTGTGTCGTCCACCCCCCCTTTCCCGTCTGACACATTCAGCCGCACGAGCACCGCGGGAGGACAGGACACAGCCGATCACGATCTACCCGTGCTTTGCGATCGACCTAATGGGCACCCCTGGTGTAGATGTTGACCGTCATGGTGTCCTAGCACCATTATCCAATCGCTGGGGTACCATGAGGTTTAGAACAGGTGGAAATCCTTCGAGTTACATGGCTGTCACATCCCAGAGGAAGACACGCTAAACCATCACCATAAGGGGGTGACAGAAGGTGTTGGATGCCTTGTTTGGTGGCTCCAGTTTGGTGAATGTGGCCTCCTTTACCCCTCCTGAGAACCAGTTGCCCTCTCTTTCCAAAATGTTCTGCTCACGGCCCTCAAAAGTCCATCCCTGCCCCTTAAGGTGCGGCGTACCTCCTATGTTGGGCCATGTGTTGGTTGAGGGGTTGGTTTTGGTTCCCTGATGTACAGATTCCTCATGACACCGGGCTACAGATACCAGAGGACTTCCCTTGTGCTGGGTGGTGGGGCTTCATCATCCTCAACTAAGTGACAACAATTCCCATCCTTGGCCATGCAACTCACTCACAGAACCTCCTCCAGACTTCATGTCACCGTGGTAACAGCAATAGACCGGGGCGGGTGCACGGACCATCACACCTCCCATCAGGTCCTCAAGCCATGAAGATCTAGCCGGACTCATTCCATGGTGATAAGGTGACCGAGTTAGCGCATGCCGAGGAAGACACGCGGGTGATGGTGAAAGGTCTTCCCCATCACGGGAAGAGTTCTGCTGAATGCGACTACCCACTGCAACCTACCCCAGGCCCAGGAGAACCGGGACCGTCATACAACGAATGAGGACAGGAGGAGGAGACAATCAGCCGGCCTGGATGTCCCGGAATTCTCATACCTTCATAGTATAGCCGGGGGCTAGGGGGTTTTGGGAGAGACGGGGGCCAGATTTCATCAGGTAATTCCATTTTTCCATATTACCTGGGAAAGTGAACTTCCCCTTTAATGCGCATTGTGCGTGTGGGAGAGTTCTGCTGCCCGGCTACCACAATATGGCGCATAGTGGAATGGGGGGCAGCACTCAACGCACACACACAATGTCCTGCGTGTGCGTTTATTTGCATGCAGATGGCGGGGGCAGCGGAGTTGGTTAATTTTATTCCTATCACACGGTGGGGAGGGGCTTGCCAGGGATGGCCAAACTGCAGCCCTCCAGCTGTGGGGTGGAACTACGAATCCCACGAGGCTTTGCAAGATTCTCACAGCCACGACTCCCGGAGAGAGATGACTCATGGGATTTGTAGTTTCACCCCCCAGCTGGATGGCCGGAGTTTGGCCACCCATGCCCTATGTGATGGAGGCGACAGGTTCTCTTTGCGGAACAGATGTCCGGTGTAGTTCCCGACAGCTGACACAGGGGGCGCTGTGATTACATTGCGATTGCGGAGCTCCGGTCTCACTGATCACGCAGAGCAGAGAACGGACGTTCCTCCCTCTGCTCTACACTCTCTATGGCTGAGCCCGGGTCCCCCAGAAGAACGGGGGGGCCCCGAAAAGCGCGGCGGCGGCAGG
>NW_017309107.1:80632-83668 GCF_000935625.1 Nanorana parkeri | reverse complement strand
GGGGGGGGGGTGATGATGGTTGTCGGTTGGGGCGGACAGGTGGTCACACACCGATTCCTGTACCCAGAGCAGCACACATACAGAGTACCGGGGGATCGGAGGTGACACAGAGATGCAACTCAGCCACACGCACGATTGGCCGACTCACCCGACTGTCCGTAGCTCCGGTCATGGCTAGGCGGGGGAGGAGGGCGGAGCTCATCAGACACACAGACAAGATGGCGGTGCAAAGGAAGTCACGTGTCCCAGAGGAAGTGTGACACCATGAAAGGGCGGGGACAGAGGAATATCGTGCTGAGACCCCGCCCCTACCACTGGTACACATTGGGGAGGGAGCTTTGAGCATACGAGCCAATCACAGCACTTCTTTTATTGAGCCCCGCCCCTCCACAAAGAGCACGTTGGACTAACTGTGATCATGGGGTTTCCTGTTAACCTGTCAGGAAAGGAACTGGGGGGCGTAAACAAATAAACAGCGCTCCTCCCTCATCCCGGTGATGTCTATGGAGGGACAGTGTGAGCGGATGTGATGACGTCACTGGGATAGGATCACATCACGATACATTGTAACATAATGTACATGAGGATTCCTATACCGGAGCGATGTCTGAGCCCCTCCCCCATTCTACAGGGGTTCCCAATATGGATGCACCACTGTGTGAAGCCGGGGACGGTGAGCTTGTCATCCTCATCCCTTGTATTGTGATGAGGATGACGCACAGCTATGGATACTATAGGACTGGATGAGGATGACGCACAGCTATGGATACTATAGGACGGGATGAGGATGACGCACAGCTATGGATACTATAGGACGGGATGAGGATGACGCACAGCTATGGATACTATAGGACGGGATGAGGATGACACAGCTATGGATACTATAGGACGGGATGAGGATGACGCACAGCTATGGATACTATAGGACGGGATGAGGATGACGCACAGCTATGGATACTATAGGACGGGATGAGGATGACGCACAGCTATGGATACTATAGGACGGGATGAGGATGACACAGCTATGGATACTATAGGACGGGATGAGGATGACGCACAGCTATGGATACTATAGGACGGGATGAGGATGACGCACAGCTATGGATACTATAGGAAGGGATGAGGATGACGCACAGCTTTGGATACTATGGGACGGGATGAGGATGACGCACAGCTTTGGATACTATGGGAAGGGATGAGGATGACGCACAGCTATGGATACTATAGGAAGGGATGAGGATGACGCACAGCTATGGATACTATAGGAAGGGATGAGGATGACGCACAGCTATGGATACTATGGGATGAGGATGACGCACAGCTATGGATACTATAGGACGGGATGAGGATGACGCACAGCTTTGGATACTATGGGACGGGATGAGGATGACGCACAGCTATGGATACTATAGGAAGGGATGAGGATGACGCACAGCTATGGATACTATAGGAAGGGATGAGGATGACGCACAGCTATGGATACTATAGGAAGGGATGAGGATGACGCACAGCTATGGATACTATAGGACGGGATGAGGATGACGCACAGCTATGGATACTATAGGAAGGGATGAGGATGACGCACAGCTATGGATACTATAGGAAGGGATGAGGATGACGCACAGCTATGGATACTATAGGATGGGATGAGGATGACGCACAGCTATGGATACTATAGGACGGGATGAGGATGACGCACAGCTATGGATACTATAGGACGGGATGAGGATGACGCACAGCTATGGATACTATAGGACGGGATGAGGATGACGCACAGCTATGGATACTATAGGACGGGATGAGGATGACGCACAGCTATGGATACTATAGGACGGGATGAGGATGACGCACAGCTATGGATACTATGGGATGAGGATGACGCACAGCTATGGATACTATAGGACGGGATGAGGATGACGCACAGCTATGGATACTATAGGACGGGATGAGGATGACGCACAGCTATGGATACTATAGGACGGGATGAGGATGACGCACAGCTATGGATACTATAGGAAGGGATGAGGATGACGCACGGCTTTGGATACTATAGGACGGGATGAGGATGACGCACAGCTATGGATACTATAGGAAGGGATGAGGATGACGCACGGCTTTGGATACTATGGGACGGGATGAGGATGACGCACGGCTTTGGATACTATAGGACGGGATGAGGATGACGCACAGCTATGGATACTATAGGAAGGGATGAGGATGACGCACGGCTTTGGATACTATGGGACGGGATGAGGATGACGCACGGCTTTGGATACTATAGGACGGGATGAGGATGACGCACAGCTATGGATACTATAGGAAGGGATGAGGATGACGCACGGCTTTGGATACTATGGGACGGGATGAGGATGACGCACGGCTATGGATACTATAGGACGGGATGAGGATGACACACAGCTATGGATACTATAGGAAGGGATGAGGATGACGCACGGCTTTGGATACTATGGGACGGGATGAGGATGACGCTGAAGATTAGTTGCAGAACATTCACCTGCAGAGTTTATGGATCTTCCCGCCATTTATGCGAATGGGGGATTCTGAGCGAGTCCTCTCTGGCCGCCATCTTGGATCGGCCCGGATCTGGTGTGTGTCGGAGGATGGAACCGAGTCCAATGATAATAATATGTCCGGAGCCGCGTGAGATCCGTCATACAACACGGCTCCTGAACCCCCGAGCGTCATGTATGTGACATCTGATACACGGGACCGACATTCCTCGGACTGTCCTCCGTGTCTGCTGGAACCTTCCGGACAATGTGCGCACAGAGGACACGGGAAGATCTCTGGAGATGGGACCGCGACATCCTCCATGCGTCTCTACAAACACTTGGAGTGCGGTGCGGAGAAGGTGCCGATCATGGCGTCCAATTGTTGGAGATTTGGGTGGAATGGGTCAGTTTTTGGCTTTTTTGTGTCACCGATACAAAGAAATAAACACGAGAAGCCGAAACATTTGTCATTGCCGCCATTGTCTGTGCTGAGTGGATCATTATCTGGCAGGAATGCCGGGGG
>NW_017309107.1:77633-80536 GCF_000935625.1 Nanorana parkeri | reverse complement strand
GGGGGGAGGGGGGCAATATTTTTGGCTATGACTGTGTATACAGACAGATCATTGACTGGCAGCTCCCGATATACGACTACATAATAACAGATCAATGGGCGGCACACGGGGAGGATCGGCAGAATGTATTGATCAGTGATCAGGAGCGATCACAATACTGCCGGGCTGATCCTTATTTGGGGATAAATTGGAAGCGGCCATTGGGAGAGGAACAATTAAAGGCCTGGCCAGGAATACAGGAGAATGTGGAGGACTCCTTCAAGGGCCACAACCTCAACTGGCCGGGCTTCTCAGACTCTTGGCCCCTGACCATCCAGGTCTGTCCAGTAGGAGCCGGAATATCGGAATGTTGACAATTCTGAGGGGACAATATTCAGGATTCCGGGATCCCAACAACTGTTTCCAAAAGCCACAAATGGCATCTCCAGTAACCTCTCCAGCTGCTCCTTACACCCCCCCAGAGGAGTGAATACCTTAGTTGATCAGAAGGCTATAATAGAAGAACCACAAAGACAACTCTTCCTGGGAATGTCCTCCTCCCCGTCACAGACTCCGGACACCAGGACTGAGGACTTGTCATAGACGTGAAATATCTCTGCAAGTTTATTCAGAGAAGAACATTCCAAAACTCAGTCTTTCCGACCCAATTCATCCATCCCTCCATCAATCCCTCCATCCCTCACTTCATCCCTCCATCCATCCCTCCATCAATCCCTCCATCCATCCCTCCATCCCTCACTTCATCCCTCCATCCATCCCTCCATCAATCCCTCCATCCATCCATCCATCCCTCCATCCATCCCTCCCTCCATCAATCCCTCCATCCATCAATCAATCCCTCCATCCCTCACTTCATCCCTCCATCCATCCCTCCCTCCATCCATCAATCAATCCCTCCATCAATCCCTCCATCCATCAATCAATCCCTCCATCAATCCCTCCCTCCATCCATCCCTCCATCCATCCATCCCTCCTTCAATCCCTCCATCCATCCATCAATCCCTCCATCCATCAATCAATCCCTCCATCAATCCCTCCCTCCATCCATCAATCAATCCCTCCATCAATCCCTCCATCCATCAATCAATCCCTCCATCCATCCATCAATCCATCCAATCCACATTCTAACGGATCCAGAATATCGCAGAGACCTTCACTTTGTGATCGATCAAAGTCGTTCTCAACTCATCCGCCTTTCAGTCTGATGACATCACTACGTGACCGCGGTGTTACACCCCCTTCCTTTGGCGCCCATTGTTCAGTATTCAGCGCTGCGGTACGTTTTCACACGCAGGCGCACCTGACGCATGTTTGCATGTGTATGCGGGGGGGGGGGCCTTAAAAAAAATTTAAATTACTTTTATATGACTTTTACATTTTATTTTTTTTGTAACTAATTTTTTTTAAAACTTTTTTTCACTTAAATTTATTCCCATCACATAGGAGGATAACCCTTATGTGATAGCCACTTTGCAGTGACAGGTCCTCTTTATGGAGACATCAGGGGGTCTTTAAGACGCCTAATGTCACCTAGGGACCACCAGAGAAGCTGATGAAGCCAGAGATCCGCTTCCCCAGCCTCTCTCCGGCTTCTGTACCAGAGAGTGACACTGAATACAGGAAGTGATGTAATACACGTCACTTCCTGCCTTCCGAGGAGGAGATCAGAGGGAGATCGTGTACTGAGCTCCGGTCACAGAGCTGCTGTGCTGGTCCCGGGCTCACAGCGTGCACAGCGGAGCTCGGGATCGCCGGCTGTTTACAATTCCCGGTCGTGCGCGCCACCTAGCGGCGGGACGGGACGTTTAAAAACGGCCTGCGGAGCCAGCTGTCACTCACGCAGCTGGGCGGATCCCGGCACAATTGTGGGGATCCGCTCCGGCGTCTCAGTATACCGCGAGCTGTAGCTCCCTATATACTGAGCTTAGGGTGACGGGAGGACGCTAGTTTGTGTCCTCCCGTTACCCTAAGGAAAACTATGGGGAAAAGCCCTGACCTCGTACTTCTCCTTTAAGAAGCTTTACCAAAATTCTTCTCACAGTGGCCTTCTTGAGGGATAATAACGCCGGGCAGCTTTTTGATGACTCGGACATCTTCCTTCTGGTTCAGGAAAAACATCTTCTCCGAGCTCACCGAGAACAAGTCATACAGACGTTCGCAGAGTCCATCTGGCTGATACATATCTCAGTCACCTCGCTCCCAAACAAATCCTGGCGCTCCTAGGGGGAGGTCTGAACAGCCTGAAAACACAATTTCTCTTCTCCTCCAGAAAATTCCCACCTCCAGAATATTTTGAACCCTAAACTCCTCCCACACAGCCTCGCATTGCCTGCACTTAATAGGCAGTAGAGCAGCAACAAGTCCAATACTCGGATGGGGGGGGGCGGTGAAGGATGCGTCCTTTCCAGAAGCGTTTCCCATCTCAGCGGCGTTCAGAAAACCTTCGTCAAAAGATCCCATTGACTCCCGCAATGAGGAAGATCTTCTGGTAGATGAGGGAAGAAGATCTCCTTACCTGCCATGCTCGGGTTCCCAACTGATGGATATTATTCACCGCCAATGCCAGCACATGGGGACTGGGGAGCTCCCGGTCTTCAGGAGGCTTAAGGTCCTCCCAGTGCATGTTGTCCCAAATATCCTGAAGCTGATGGCAGCCTACAAGGGTCTTCAATCCTGATCTCATCTGAAGCAACGTGGTAATGTTGAGAATGGAGAAGACCCCCCGGCCACAACATAGGTCAAGATGGAGGTCAGGGACCCACAGTTAAATCATTCTATGGGACGTAACACTGTTAGTGTTGGGAGTACAGTCCAATCTAAACGAAACTTGATGGCAACAATCCCTGCACAGGTTTCCATCCCCCCCCCCCCTCTGCCAATCCCACCACTGGCTTCCATCCCCC
>NW_017309107.1:72989-76039 GCF_000935625.1 Nanorana parkeri | reverse complement strand
CCCCCTCTGCCAATCCCTCTACCAATCCCACCAGTGGCTTCCATCCCCCACCCCCCTCTGTCGATCCCTGCAATGGCTTCCATCTCCCACCCCCTCTGCCAATCCCTCTACCAATCCCACCAGTGGCTTCCATCCCTCACCCCCCTCTTCCAATCCCACCACTGGCTTCCATCCCCCACCCCCTCTGCCAATCCCACCACTGGCTTCCATCTCCCGCCCCCCTCTGTCAATCCCTGCACTGGCTTCCATCCCCCGCCCCTCTCTGTCAATCCCTGCACTGGCTTCCATCCCCCGCCCCTCTCTGTCAATCCCTGCACTGGCTTCCATCCCCCGCCCCTCTCTGTCAATCCCTGCACTGGCTTCCATCCCCCGCCCCTCTCTGTCAATCCCTGCACTGGCTTCCATCCCCCGCCCCTCTCTGTCAATCCCTGCACTGGCTTCCATCCCCCGCCCCTCTCTGTCAATCCCTGCACTGGCTTCCATCCCCCGCCCCTCTCTGTCAATCCCTGCACTGGCTTCCATCCCCCGCCCCTCTCTGTCAATCCCTGC
Organism: Nanorana parkeri; assembly: GCF_000935625.1. Classification (NCBI taxonomy): domain Eukaryota; kingdom Metazoa; phylum Chordata; class Amphibia; order Anura; family Dicroglossidae; genus Nanorana; species Nanorana parkeri. The sequence continues at coordinate 75,490 of NW_017309107.1, read as the reverse complement.
ACTGGCTTCCATCCCCCGCCCCTCTCTGTCAATCCCTGCACTGGCTTCCATCCCCCGCCCCTCTCTGTCAATCCCTGCACTGGCTTCCATCCCCCGCCCCTCTCTGTCAATCCCTGCACTGGCTTCCATCCCCCGCCCCTCTCTGTCAATCCCTGCACTGGCTTCCATCCCCCGCCCCTCTCTGTCAATCCCTGCACTGGCTTCCATCCCCCGCCCCTCTCTGTCAATCCCTGCACTGGCTTCCATCCCCCGCCCCTCTCTGTCAATCCCTGCACTGGCTTCCATCCCCCGCCCCCCTCTGCCAATCCCTGCACTGGCTTCCAATAGCCCAAAGGATAAAATTCAAAATATTAACAATCGCTTACAAAGCCATCCCCAACTCCGCCCCCGTCTATATCTCCAAACTTGTCTCAACGTATCACTCTAACCGTCCCCTCCGCTCTTCTAATGACCTTCTGCTTTGCAGCTCCCTCTTCAACTCCTCCCATGCTCGCCTCCAAGACTTCACTAGAGCCTCTCCCATCCTCTGGAACTCTCTAACCCAACCTCTCTGTCTATGTCCCACTCTGACTGCCTTTAGGTGATCCCTTAAGACTCATCTCTTCAGGGAAGCCGATCCCACCACAACCTAACCACTGAACCGTCACGTTCTCAAACAATTCATCCCCCACACAGCTCCCTCCTCATGTATCACTGGCCCCTCCTTTTCAGATCCTTTCGATCTTGTCTTGAATTGTATTGTAATGTCTTCCTTATATTGTAAAGCGCTGTGCACACTGTTGGCTCCATATAAATCCTGTATAATAATAATAATGGCAACGTCGGTTTCGGGTTCCCAAAACATCCAGCCAGACTCATTTCAGCAGACGTAGAAGATCTGTTTGCTTCACCAGCCAAGCACCAGCTTCCCAAATTCTACTCCAGGTGTCCATGTCCCCAAGAGATGAGGATAGATGAAATAACAGCAGCATGGAAGAGTCGGAAAGCATACGCCTTCCAGTTGACACCTCTGATCTTCAAGTCTCTGAGCAGGCTATTGCTGGAGAAGCCATGGATCTCAGCTGCGATTACTTGGAATCTTGGAAGATCATGGTTTGGATATTGAACAGTGAAGATGAATTTCCTGGAAGTTCTGCAAAGATCTCAAAACCTTCTTGAAGTCCTGAAAGCCAAGGACGTGCCCTATTATCAAAATTCTCACCTTCCTGTCCCTGGAACCATCACAGTGGACTTCATGAAAAGGGACCTCGATATGGGTTTGAGCCAAAGCTCCTTAAGCTCGTCCAGGCCTCGCCAATATCGGCGTTCACGAACACACAGTGGGCTCCTCAAAAAGCGATTGCCCGATCCTTTAAAGCAGTTCTTCGCCTGGGACCACCCAGAAAACCATTATTCCCTAAATGGGATTTGCCCAGTTCCAGACGTTCTGGCCACAGGTGATTTTTGTGTTCATTTGCCCTTCTGGTGGTTTTCCTTAAAGACAACATTTCTGGTGGCAATCACATCAAGGAGAGTGTCTGAAATAGCGGCCTAGGGCACCCCGAGAACCATTCATATCCTTGTTTCCTGACAGAGTTGTACTAATCCCAGTGCTGGGCTTCACTCTGAACTCCAATTTGAATCAGGATATGGTACTCCCAAAATGTCCTAAATACGGAGGAGGAACAAGTCAGCCAGCTGCACTCCAGCAGGACTGTACAAGCCTATAGTGAAGGTGACTTCAATCAGAAGATCTACAGATCATTGGTGATCCCCTCAGGTTAGAATATACGAATTTGGCCTCTAGTAGAGCCATTGCTTCGCGGACCATGAAGATCATTTCTATGGCGTTAAGGGCAAAGGGCCGGTCCCCTCCAGAAGGTCTGATGGCACATTCCACAAGGAGAATTACGACATCCTGGTTGTTGGCATCTCTAGAAAACCTGGGGGAAACTTGGGTCATCCGTACAGAACCTCAATGCCTCACTATTGTATACAGCCAGCCTCTCTAACCGATGATGATCCTGGTAGCAGAATACAGTCTGTGGCTTCTTTTTCTTCGATATAACATATTGCGCGTTCCCTCCCCGATATTGCCTATTCCCTCCGGTATTGTCCGTTCCCTCCGGCATTGTCCGTTCCCTCCGGCATTGCCCGTTCCCTCCGGCATTGTCCGTTCCCTCCGGCATTGTCCGTTCCCTCCGGTATTGCCTGTTCCCTCCGGCATTGTCCGTTCCCTCCGGCATTGTCCATTCCCTCAGGTATTGTCCATTCCCTCCGGTATTGTCCATTCCCTCCGGTATTGTCCATTCCCTCCGGTATTGCCTATTCCCTCCGATATTGCCTATTCCCTCCGATATTGCCTATTCCCTCTGGTATTGTCCACTCCCTCCGGTATTGTCCATTCCCTCCGCTATTGTCTATTACCGGCATGCAGCAGGAAAACAGAACATTGAGTTAAAATAGTCCATAGCGGTATATAGAACTTCCCTTCTGGAGTTATATTGGGCGAGTCACAGAAC
>NW_017309107.1:71953-72936 GCF_000935625.1 Nanorana parkeri | reverse complement strand
TGGTCCTCTGGGGTAGACCTCGGGCGGAGTCTCCCCATTGGTACGCTGCCACGGAGCTCATCAAGGAAGGAAAGTTATATTAAAATTATTTTTCGGCTTTCTTCTGGACCGTAGAGTGTAAGGGTCTTGGCTTCAGGTGCCCACGTCGTTCCTTGGTGTTAGGGGTTCTTTTTCTTGTGTGACTGGGTCTGGGCAGACAGGGGGTTTCGTTTCCCAGGAGTCTGGCCCTATGACTTCATAGTCTCATAAGCTCTGATGTTTACAGAGCTCAACAGCTCCCTTCCTGTTGAGACATCTGCACCCAACGTGTCACTGACACAGTATCGGGTGCGGTTGAGTAGGAGCCCAGAGGTAGGGAGACTCGCCAGTACTAAAAGGTACCTCTAGGCCAAGTAGACTGGTATAAAACGCACAATCTCTAACGCAGTGATGACCAGCACGGGTAAAGTCCATGAACACGGTAGCCACATCGCAATCCAAATTCGTAGTTGTAATCGGAACAGGAGTCAGGGCGGGCGGCGAAGGGTCAGGGGTCAGATAACAAAGCCAATGGTCAATACACGGGAAAGCAGCGGGATAGTGACGCCGGGCACGACAGAGCTCTGCAATAACCAAGCACGGACTGATTGGATCGGATTGAATTTACACCTGTTGGTGCTCTGCTGATGTCACGGCTGGAGGCGGACCACCGTAGAGACTTGCTTGGAGAAAGGCACGCTGTCTCTTTAAAAGGAGAATTAAGGGGTCAGGGCTTTTCCCCATAGTTCTCCTTAGGGTAACGGGGGGACACAAACTAGCGTCCTCCCGTCACCCTAAGCTCAGTATATAGGGAGCTACAGCTCGCGGTATACTGAGACGCCGCTGAAGCGGATCCTGACAATTATGTCTGGATCCGCCCAGCTGCGTGAGTGACAGCTGGCTCCGCCTATCTAGAGGCAGAGCCAGCTGTGCCCGCCCCCTACCGTTCCGCCAGTCAGCGCTGG
>NW_017309107.1:66519-69258 GCF_000935625.1 Nanorana parkeri | reverse complement strand
TAAATTTACGGTTCGCTGGTCCTCTGGGGTAGACCTCGGGCGGAGTCTCCCCATTGGTACGCTGCCACGGAGCTCATCAAGGAAGGAAAGTTATATTAAAATTATTTTTCGGCTTTCTTCTGGACCGTAGAGTGTAAGGGTCTTGGCTTCAGGTGCCCACGTCGTTCCTTGGTGTTAGGGGTTCTTTTTCTTGTGTGACTGGGTCTGGGCAGACAGGGGGTTTCGTTTCCCAGGAGTCTGGCCCTATGACTTCATAGTCTCATAAGCTCTGATGTTTACAGAGCTCAACAGCTCCCTTCCTGTTGAGACATCTGCACCCAACGTGTCACTGACACAGTATCGGGTGCGGTTGAGTAGGAGCCCAGAGGTAGGGAGACTCGCCAGTACTAAAAGGTACCTCTAGGCCAAGTAGACTGGTATAAAACGCACAATCTCTAACGCAGTGATGACCAGCACGGGTAAAGTCCATGAACACGGTAGCCACATCGCAATCCAAATTCGTAGTTGTAATCGGAACAGGAGTCAGGGCGGGCGGCGAAGGGTCAGGGGTCAGATAACAAAGCCAATGGTCAATACACGGGAAAGCAGCGGGATAGTGACGCCGGGCACGACAGAGCTCTGCAATAACCAAGCACGGACTGATTGGATCGGATTGAATTTACACCTGTTGGTGCTCTGCTGATGTCACGGCTGGAGGCGGACCACCGTAGAGACTTGCTTGGAGAAAGGCACGCTGTCTCTTTAAAAGGAGAATTAAGGGGTCAGGGCTTTTCCCCATAGTTCTCCTTAGGGTAACGGGGGGACACAAACTAGCGTCCTCCCGTCACCCTAAGCTCAGTATATAGGGAGCTACAGCTCGCGGTATACTGAGACGCCGCTGAAGCGGATCCTGACAATTATGTCTGGATCCGCCCAGCTGCGTGAGTGACAGCTGGCTCCGCCTATCTAGAGGCAGAGCCAGCTGTGCCCGCCCCCTACCGTTCCGCCAGTCAGCGCTGGAGGATCAGAGTGGAGAATCCAGTCACGGCAGAGAGCCGTGACCGGATCGAGACGTCAGCGAGCGCCGGTATGTGTTCGCTCACCTCCCGATTCTACTGAGCCGACCTGCGACAGTCTCATTGTCACAGGTCGCCCAGAACAATGAGGAGGAGTGAAAAGCCCTCGCCTCGTAGTTCTCCTTTAAGAGGCGGTTCAGTGCGCTCACACATGCCCGGCACATCGCGGGAACTAGGAATGTCTACACCGGTGGCTAGGTAATGGAGCCAGAGCGCACAGGAGACGCACTGACCGCTCTCTCTCTGGCTGACGGATCGCACAGCCAAGGATAGGACCGTGAGAGCCGAGGCCTGGGACTGCTGAGGTAAGTTCTGAAGCAAACACCTTATCCTATGCTCTCGTTGTAGAAGACTCCGTGTCCTGGGTTCACCCCGGGGGTGCTCATCGGATTCTGGCCGCGCGCGAAGCAAATTTTAGACGCCGTCCATTAGAACAATGACCTGGCGCGAACATTGAACGGTTCACAGCGGCTCCGAGTGTCTGAATAATGGAAATTGGGGCAGAAACGTCCCTTCCGCCGGCCAGCGCTCACACAAGAGGACACACACAGGGGTGTATCTATTGCAAGGCAAACTAGGCATTTGCCTAGGGCGGCACTTTTCAGGGGGGCGGCAGAAAATGCAGCCCCAAACCAATGAGGCAGACAGGGCCGGACTTGCCTTTGGGCATACTGGGCACTTGCCCAGTGGGCCGAGGCTGGAATGCACAATCAGGCAGCAGCGGCTGCCTAATGAGGCAAACTTTGCGGCCACAAGGCCCTGAGAGTGGCTGCCTAATTAGAGAGCTGCCTGGTGGAGGGGAGGGCCCAGTGGGATGCGGTCCGGCTGGCTTTGTACAGGAAATGGAGAAGCAGGGGGTGGCTATAGCATGCGATCTGATGGCGGGATGTCCCAGAAGCAGGCTGGGGGACTGCAATGTATCCTGTTGGTACTGATGGCACTTTGAGCTGCAGGTAAAAGGAGCAGCACATGTATGCAGGGAAAGGGACGATGCACAACCCACCTAAGACCCAGCACAGCCCATCTGAGACCATGCACAGTCCTCCTGAGACCCTGCAAAGCCCATCATAGACCCCACAAAGCCCACCATAAACCCTGCACAGCTCTCCCGAGACCCCGTACAACCCAACTGAGACCATGCACAGCTCTCCTGAGACCCCCCTGTGCACTGTATGCAGTAACTGACAGGTTGCGCGAAATGTCCTAAACAGGAAGGGGCGGGACAAATTTAGATGGGTGGGGGTGCCCGAGCTTAGTCTTGCCTAGGGCAGCACAAAACCAAAATACACCACTGCACACACTTAAAGTATTTATTGATACAAAGTGATGTGAAAAAAACCCCCCAAAAAACATACCATTGTTGTACCCCAGGACCACGTGTTGAGGTAGAAGGTAACAATCCAGTAAAATAATACTACGCCGGGTAAAACACTGATAGAAAATATTTACATATTGGCGGCAGCCAGGACCGAAGCGTGCCATCTCCTCGGAGAGAGGAACGGCGGCGGGAACGGAGCGCCGCTCACATTGAACAGCTCGTCGCTGCGCGTGTGTGTACCGAGTACAACGTCCCGCCGTTCACTGGCTGCATCTGAAGCAGGGCTGGACAATAGGCCGAGTCCTCGAAGATCTGCCACAGAAGGCCGTGAGATCCCAAAGAACCGGACCCGTCGGTGACCTACGC
>NW_017309107.1:65744-66387 GCF_000935625.1 Nanorana parkeri | reverse complement strand
GCTCTAGATCAGGGGAGCTCCGTCTGTTGTGGAACTACAAATCCCACCAGGCATCGCAAGACTGACAGCCAAAAGGCGTGACTCCCAGAGGCATGAAGGGGATTTGTAATGTCACCACAGCTAGGAGGGCCGGAGTTTACCTGACCCCTGACCTATACGAATGAATGGGGCATGCACATGCAGGAAGGAGAGCAGACGAGGACTGAAGTGCAGACGAGGACTGAAGAGAGCAGACGTGGACTGAAGAGAGCAGACGAGGACTGAAGAGAGCAGACGAGGACTGCTTAGTGCTGAGCGAGGCCTCACAGTGAACATCGTCTATATCTTATGATCTACAGAGCGGTTTCAAGGTAACAAAACAACAGTATAAGTACTTTAATGACACCCCCCCCCCCCCCCCCGGTGAAATATTCCCCTTCCGCCCCACTCTAGGGATCCCCATACCCGGCACTGTAACAACATCCAAGCCTGGTCCTCTCAATTCGCATGCACACCACGGCCCTATTGATTCCTATGGGTGAGCCGTACTCCACTGGACAGCCAGGGGGCGCCACAGATTGAGGAACGGAGTTTGCTTACCCCTGACCTATAGGAATAAAATGGGGCATGCACATGCAGGAAGGAGGTGCAGACGGGGACCCGG
>NW_017309107.1:63603-65702 GCF_000935625.1 Nanorana parkeri | reverse complement strand
CAAACCTCCGGCCCTCCAGCTGTGGGGGTGAAACTACAAATCCCATGATGCATCTCTCTTCGGGAGTCATGTCTGTAGCTGTGAGAATCTTGCAATGCCTCGTGGGATTTGTAGTTCCACCACAGCTGGAGGGCTGGAGGTTTGAGACGCCCCTGCTTTAAAGGCTCAGTATTGGAGGATCTGCATGGGAACCGGCGTTCCCAGGTCATTGACGGCAGCTCACATACTCCTCCCAATGCAGATTTGAGTTTAGCATTGGCGTGAACCTTTAACGAAACATCGGGGTGCAGCTTCATGCGGGCATGACATCATTTTACATATTAGTAAAACATTGTTTTGCTTTTACATACAAAGTATTATTTTCCCACTTCCTGGCGGAGTGCGGCACTGGTGATGTAGCCCCGGGCCTCACAGATGGCGGAGGAGACATCACCAGCGCCTTCCTGGGAAATCTCATCTGTAAACTGCAAAATCCATTGAGGTCTCAGGGAAAGGCATTTTCTTGCCCCTTCATTGCGCCGTCACATGTTCCGGGAGGCAGAGTTCCAGGAAGTAATGGGAGATGGATTCATATGCCCTTAAAAAATGGCCGCTGTAAGATGAAAAGAAAAATCTGGAAGTAGCGGTTTGTAGGTTGTCATTCCTGAACATTTCTTATTATGGTGGCCATTGGGAGAAGAACCCCCTTCTTATGGTGGCCATTGGAAGAACCCTTTCATATTATGGTGGCCATTGGAAGAACCCCTTCATATTATGGTGGCCATTGGAAGAACCCCTTATTATGGTGGCCACTGGGGGGAAGAACCCCTTATTATGGTGGCCATTAGGAGAACCCTTTATTATGGTGGCCATTAGGAGAACCCTTTATTATGGTGGCCATTAGGAGAATCCTTTATTATGGTGGCCATTGGGAGAAGAACCCCTTCGTATCATGGTGGCCATTGGGAGAAGAACCCTTCGTATTATGGTGCTCATTGGGAGAAGAACCCCTTCTTATTATGGTGGTCATTGGGAGAAGAACCCCTTCTTATTATGGTGGTCATTGGGAGAAGAACCCCTTCTTATTATGGTGGCCATTGGGAGAAGAACCCCTTCTTATTATGGTGGCCATTAGGAGAACCCTTTATTATGGTGGCCATTAGGAGAACCCTTTATTATGGTGGCCATTAGGAGAACCCTTTATTATGGTGGCCATTAGGAGAATCCTTTATTATGGTGGCCATTGGGAGAAGAACCCCTTCGTATCATGGTGGCCATTGGGAGAAGAACCCTTCGTATTATGGTGCTCATTGGGAGAAGAACCCCTTCTTATTATGGTGGTCATTGGGAGAAGAACCCCTTCTTATTATGGTGGTCATTGGGAGAAGAACCCCTTCTTATTATGGTGGCCATTGGGAGAAGAACCCCTTCTTATTATGGTGGCCATTGGGAGAAGAACCCCTTCCTATTATGGTGGTCACTGGTAGAAGCACCCCTTCGTATCATGGTGGCCATTGGGAGAAGCCCTCCTTTTATGGTGGCCATTAGGAAAGGAAGCCCTTATTTTACTGTCCATTGGGAGAAGAACCTTTTTTTAATTTTGGTGGCCATTAGAAAAAAAGAACCATATCATTTGTGCCAGTGATTATTTACCTGAGAGATGGAGAGGAGTGACTCTACAGGGCGAGTTTAGGGCCCGGTAACTTTGCAGGCACCAGAAGGCAAGAAATCAGTCCAGCACTGCTGAAGGAACCCCTAGCAACCTCTGGGAGGAACCCCTAGCAACCTTTGGGAGGAACCCTAGGAGACCACAGATCCCGGGCTGAGAAAGGCCGATTTAAAAGGCTTGATAAAAGTTAGAGTGTGGTAGAACACTTTTATTTTATGTTCAAACTACATTTCTCAGACAGGTCTGTCCTCAATAAAAGAAATAGCAGGACAAAGGAATTTGGTTTCAAAAAGGGGGACAATCTCTGAATGGACAGTTGGGATGACCATATGAGGCACCATGGAGCAATGTATCCTCAGAGTTCACAGATGAAGCAATTTAAGTGCGCCCTCCCAGCAGCTCAGCTCCCCCTCCCCCAGGTCCGGCCCTGAGAGGTTAGAAGACTGCCAAG
>NW_017309107.1:62748-63165 GCF_000935625.1 Nanorana parkeri | reverse complement strand
GGGAGGCACAAAAGCAGTTGTGCTGCTAAGAAGGAGGAGCTGAGCTGCAGAGAGAACTTGAATAACTTCATTGCTGAACGTGTAAGATGAATGGCTCCATAGTACCGGCATCTACAGAGGTCAGTGCGGCCTTTTTTTTTAAACTAATTTACTGCTCAGAAAGATGTAAATACCGGAACGTCCACAGCCCGGCCGCAGGTTATCCTATTACTGCATTTCCAGACTCTTCTTCCTCTACAATTCTGTAACTATACGGTGGCAGCCTTCTCTCCTCGTTCCTGGCCCAGTAATGTTATACAGACTCCAGCTCCTCCCTACTACTAATCTATAGGGCAGGTCTGCTCTGCATGGAAACCTTCTACAGGGCCGAGTATCTCCACAGTCCTTTTGGTTCGTTCACACCATAGGGCAGTGCGT
>NW_017309107.1:52601-62308 GCF_000935625.1 Nanorana parkeri | reverse complement strand
GGGGGGGGCGTGGCAGGCCATTGAAGTGAATGGCACCGTAGCCACGCCCTGTGGCCGCAATGCGATCGCAAGGCACATTGTGCCTGCAGCGCGTTCCGTCAAAATGCTGCAAGCGCTATTTTGACCACACCGGAACGCACAACGGGCCTTGCGATGCCGTGCGGGTCGATCGCACTGCGGCCGCAGGGCGTGGCTACGGTGCCGTTCACTTCGATGGCCCGCCGCCTCCAGCCCAGCAAAAAAACTGAGCTGGCGGCAGTGCGTTCCGGTCCGATTCTGACCGGAGCGCACTGCCCTATGGTGTGAACGAACCCTGGAGGGGGGTTTACCAAATCACAATTCTTACAGGTGACGGATGGCGGGAGCAGCATGACCTCAGAACATCCGCACCACCAAGTGTCGCTCGTTTAGTATATAAAGAGGAAGGAATGGAAGTTAAAAGACATTGGGAGGGAATTTGTCAAAACTGGAGCAGTTGCCGCGGCAACCAATCAGCATCTCTGCAAATCTGCTCCAGTTTTGATAAATCCCCTCCCCCATTGTGTCCTCGGTTTGCTGTAGGAGGACAGTACCGGTTGAGGTCAGAGTTCAGCTTCAATAGAATCTGCCTTCGGTGCCGGATATACTGCGAGCACTACAAGGGAAGTGAGGCGAGCACGGCACGGCCATGCTTGGGAGCGGTGTCGGCAGAGCTGCCCCCATACATGGCCCCGGTGCCTCCCTCATGCATTGCGAACTGCACATGCGCAGCACGCATGGATCCCCGGTCTGCCCCATGCATCCTACCACAATATGAACCAAGACCCTCCCCCAGCCCCGTACCCACGCTGGGTGCTGGAGGAGAGGTTTCAATGACGTCAGAAGCTTCTCTGGCAAAAAGTTCCGCTCGCTTCCACCACTTTTTGACGAAAAACCTCCCACAATGCAATATTTTTTTTTTTACCGCCGGCGTACAGAATGCGCTGCGTTGGGAAAGGAAGTGCCGCTCTCAGCAGGAAACAGTCTCGTCGTGTCTCCGATTTCCGGTTTGGTGGCCATTTTGATTTGTCTGCTTTTCAGATGCGAAATGATAGAAGGATGAGGGCGGGGCCGGGAACGCGGGCGGGGCCGGGAGCCACAATGCATCTTTTTGTCTGATTTCTGACAGTCGGGAGGAAGACCTCGGCTGTGAGAAAAGCCCGTCGTTCAAATCTACTCACCCCCAATCATCAGCTGTTAGTTTATACCCCCTTTCTATCTGAGGCCGGGGGTGGGGGCGACCTCGGCACTGCAGCTGTTGTGAACTACGAGTCCCATGAGGCATTGCAAGACTGACGGGCACGACTTCCGCAGGCACGGCGGTATGTGAAGTTGCACCACAGCTGGCGTGCCGAGGGTTGCCCACCCCTTGTCTTAGGCCAGGGCTGTCCAAACTGCGTGCCCTCCAGCTGTGTGGTGGAACTACGAATCCCATGAGGCTTTGCAAGATCCTCACAGCCGCGACTCCCGGAGAGATGCTTCATGGGATTTGTAGTTTCACCCACACCTGGGGGGGGGGGGGGCGGAGTTTGGACATCCCTGGTGTAGAACCGGAGTAGGCACTCTAGCTGCGGGGGGGGGAACTACAAATCCCCATGAGGCCTTTGCAAGACTGACAAGCCACCGGAATGAAATCCAGAGTCAGAGGCATGATGGGATTTTGTAGTTTCAGCACAGCTGGAGTGCCGAGGGTTGCCCACACCCCCCGTCTTAGGCATTACACACGGGAAGGGAGCGTGGTGCAGGAAATAATCTCATCTCAAGGCAAACATTTTGTAACTTTATCAAAACGGAAGGCCGATGACATAACGTTTTATAGGTCAGTGAATATTGCGAGTAGTGTTCTTGAGAAAAAACGTGGAGAGGACGCCTAGTGCAAAGAGACATGATGATCGCATTCTGTGCCCCCCCCCTCCCCCCCAGTGTAATACTCATCATCCCCCCATTGGAGTGACATCATAGAGACAGCACCTGCCAAGTCATGACGTCATTCATATACGGCAGGGGTAGCCAAACTGTGGCGCTCCGGCTGTGGTGAAACTACAAGTCCCAAGAGGCATTGCAAGACTCGGAAAGCCACAGACATGACTCCCAGAGGCAAATGCGTGATGGGGTTTGTAGCTCCGGCGCCGCTGGAGAGCCAGAATTTGGCTACCCTTAGCACAGGGGCAGGCAACCTTGGCTCTCCAGCTGTGCCGAAAACTACAAATCCCATAAGGCATTGCAAGCCACCGGCATGACTCTCAGAGGCAGATGCATGGGCTTTGTAGCTTCGGCACAGCTGGAGGGCCAGAATTTGGCTACCCCTAGACCAATGGCGGGCAACCTCGGCTCTCCAGCTGTGCCGAAGCTACAAATCCCATAAGGCAGGGCTGTCCAAACTCCGGCCCTCCAGCTGTGGGTGAAACTACAAATCCCATGATGCATCTCTCTCCGGGAGTCATGTCTGTGAGAATCGTGCAAAGCCTCATGGGATTCGTAGTTCCACTACAGCTGGAGGGCCGCAGTTTGGACATCCATGCCTTAGCACAGGGGTAGGCAACCTTGGCTCTGCAGCTGTGCCGAAACTACAAATCCCATAAGGCATTGCAAGCCACAGGCATGACTCCCAGAGGCAGGAGCATGATGGGATGTGTAGTTTTGGCAAAACTGGAGGGCCAGAATTTAGCTACCCCTGGTCTATGTTGGGGGACGGGAGAGGGGGCACTGGAAGGCTGTTCTTCTGCCCCCGAGTACACAGCACACCAAAATCCCTGCAGACATTACTTAGAAAACAAATCCTCTATGAACCGGGCAGCTTGCATTTCAGCCTACACACGGGGGGGTCTCAAACCTCGGGCCCTCCAGCTGTGGGGTGGAACTACAAATCCCATGAGGCATTGCAAGATTCTCACAGCCACTGACACGACTCCCGGAGAGAGATGCATCATGGGATTTGTAGTTTCACCCCACAGCCGGAGGGCCGGAGGTTTGGAGACCCCCCTGGCCTGCGCGTTCTATGTCCTGCACAAGGGAAAGGATTTCTCGCGTCGGCTTCCTTTCTCCGGCTCGCAGTGGACTATATTTGCAGTTGCTAGTTCACAAAGTGTCCGAGGAACCCGAGCATAGAACTATGTACAAATCTTTACACGTCATTTCTAACATCCGCTTATACAAGACTAGGCACAAAAAAAAAAAAATCCAAAAGAAGCATCCCGTTCATAGAACCGGCACCTAAACGCCGTGTTCTAGAACCTTCTACGGATGAGACGACCAGTTCTAGAGAGACATGACGCAGAGTATCCGATACTCTGAAAGTGGAAATAAAACATTTACACGGATAGAAAAACGTCCCAAAAAAAACAAAAACACAAAAAAAAAAAACGCTGCTACAAAATTAAGAGCTTCAGTGTTCTTCGAAACACGTTGCGTCTAGACGGTGACAACGTAAACGGTGCTGCCGTCGTCCCCTTGCGTGGTGTATAAGATGGTCGGGGCGTCGTCGTCCGCCCCGCCTGGAAGAACTTCATTGTCTTTGGAAGTCGCCTCACCGGCTTTGCCGTCCTGCTGGGCGTTGGGCCGCTTGTGTACCACCTGGTGGGACGTCAAGTTCTCCAGGGAGTTGAACTTCTCTCCGCACTCGCTGCAGTTAAACAGTCTCTCCACCACCAGCACCGGCGCCTCTTCGCTGGGCTGAGGGTTCTGAGACGCCGTGCTGGGCTCTCCCACCTTTCTAATGATCATGCCGTTGTTCTGCTGCCCGCAGACCACGGACTGCGCCGACGTGGGCGCCGCCTGCAAGGTGCCGTTGGGGTTGATGGAAGCTATGGGGGCGCCGACGGGGTGGGCGCTGCCGATGCCCAGGCCGCCGTTCAGCGTGAGGATGGTGGGATTGCTGATATTTAATGGCGACTTATTGTTCATGTTCGTTGGGTTGCTGGCAAGGGTGACGGAAGAATTGTTCCCTATGCCCACCGGCCCGTCTACGGTGATAAAGGTTGTATTGCCGAGTCCGTTGACGTTAACCGGGCTGAACGCCAACTTTCCACCCACAGGGGCAACGTTTCCGGTGACCACCCCGCCGTTGACAGTCACCACCGTGGCCTCCTTGGACGGCACCGCGGGTCCGGTAAGGATAAGCCCGGAATTGGCATCCACGAAAAGCGGGATTGGCTGTCCTACTGGCTGCTTCCCGGCGGCCGACACCGGAACAGCTTTGAGGGTGCCGCCATTGACCTTTTGGAGGTTGGTATTGTTTATGCTCAGAGTCCCGGCAACACCGCCAGGCTGGTTGACATTGACGGCTATGGGTTTTGGCTGACCGTGGGAAACCGGCACCGCAAGTCTATTAGCTTGACTCATTATAGGCCTCATGGTCACCTGACCCAGTTTAGTGTTAACGTTCTGAGGGGCGACATTGAGGGGGACGCCGTTTGGCTGTACAAAGCGGGGATTCGTGCCAACTGGCACTCTGTTGGCGGCAGAAATCTGGTTTTCGGAAATATTCACTGGCGTGGCGAGCACGATCCCCGAACTTCCAACGGTGACGGGAAAGGTAAACATAATGCTTTGATTTCCATTGCATGGCAGCGGCTGGGTGCCGCCAGTGACGATGAAGGGGGACGGTTGCTGCATCTGGACCTTATTAACCAAAACGGGGTTACCCTGCTGCACTCCTTGGTGCGGTGCGATTTTGGGGGCAATGGGCGGAGGCTCGCCGGCGGCTTTGGGGTTTTTCGTCGGCGGTGTTCCGGAACTTTGCGACCCTTCTTTACAGGTCTTGGTTTGGAAAGTTTGGGGGGGGGCGGCCACCTCGGAATCCTTGTCGTCGATAATAATGATGGGATTGGAGTCGTTCCTCGAGTCCTTTTTACCTCTGACTAAAGGCGGATTAAATATCCCCGAAGTCCGGATGCTGCTGATGGTGATGGGAAGCAGAGGGCGCTTACCGTCTCTAGCTTCCTGGAGTGCGGAGTCTTGACCGTCGATGACCACGATCGGACCCGGAGGAAGACTTTCCGGCCTGGAAGTGGGAGGCGTCCCGGCAGCTCTGCCCTGGATGCTCGCTGGGGACGATTCCGTTTTTCCTTCGTCGCAATCCACGATGATGACAGCGGGGCTCGCTCTTTTAGGGGGCACGCCGCTGTCGGATGCCGGCTGGGGGGCGGGTCTTTTACCGCCCACACATTCCCCAGTGGATGACCGGCCGGATTCCTGACCCAGTGTGGATGAAGGCTGGCCATTTCTAGGAGCATAGTTAGCACCGGGAGGTGGAGAGAAGTTCTTATATAAAGTCACTTCGCTGGGCCTTGGCTGCCCCGTGTTACCACTTGGCGGTGTGACTGACTGTACCCCTCGGACGAGTTTGCCCCCCATTATGGTGCACTGCGAGTTGTCTGGCCTTTTGTGCATACTCTGAGGAAATGTTCCTCTGGTGCCATCACTGCTCGTCACCATCTGGCCCGGGGGTCTACTTCTCTGATCAGTTATAGCGTTGGGGCTGTTATTGGGCATCTGGTTAGTGGGTCTACTTCTCTGATCAGTTACCGCATGGGGGCTATTAGCCATCTGGTGAGTGGGCCTACACCGTTGATCAATGAAAGTATTTGGGCTGCTGTTGGCCATCTGGTTATTGGGTCTACACCGTTGATCAATGAAAGTATTTGGGCTGCTGTTGGCCATCTGGTTATTGGGTCTACACCTTTGATCAATGAAAGTATTTGGGCTGCTATTGGCCATCTGGTTATTGGGTCTACTTCTCTGATCAATGAAAGTATTTGGGCTGCTATTGGCCATCTGGTTATTGGGTCTACACCTTTGATCAATGAAAGTATTTGGGCTGCTATTGGCCATCTGGTTATTGGGTCTACACCTTTGATCGGTGAAAGGATTTGGGCTGATATTAACCATTTGGTTCGGGGGTCTACTTCTCTGTTCCGTTACGGGATTTGGGCTGTTATTAGCCATCTGGTTGGTGGGCCTACATCTCTGATCAATGAAAGTGTTTGGGCTGCTATTGGGCATCTGGTTAGCGGGTCTGCTCCTCTGTTCATTGACAGCATTTGGGCTATGAGGCATCTGGTTAGCGGGTCTACTCCTCTGGTCACTCATGGGATTTGTACTGTTATTAGTAGCCAACATTGGCAAAGTTTCCAGAGAGGCAAGAGGAGACATGGATTGCGACTTCCTATGATTGCCACTCATGTTTGCCGGGCTGGTTCCATATTTGCCACCTTGGTTCGGACCGTGCAAAGGTGCACCCGCTGGGCTGCCCCCGTGAACGTTGTGTCCCGGTGAAAGCTCTGGCTTTCCATGCAAAACGTTGGGCGACCTCGGATCTCCGGGCCTATGGTATCCAGCAAACTGCGGCGACAACTGGATCATTGCCGGATTCCCTTGAACGTTCATTGGAGGCGTCCCGTGTCTTAGAGGGTGGCGCGCGTTGGGAAAAGCCGCGGGGTTGGCACCAGCGTTGAAATAGGGGTTTGGGGGAGATGCATATCGGTTGGTTTCCATCGCCCCCGACACGCCGTGGTGGAGTCGCCTTTGTTCCCACTGGAAGCTTGCTCCGCACTGATTATTGCAGAATGTTCCGCAGCCGGGGCACGGCCCCATTGGGTTCCTCCGGTCCTGGAATGGAGCTTCCCGGGCATGAAGGAACGGTTCCTTTCGGGTTCGACTCTCGTGCTCTCCTCAATCTCTTATTCTGCAGCCCCTGTTATCAATGAACAGGATTGCCCTATACTGAGTGCTCCTGATAATTCATAACATGAGGACAGAGTGTGTTTACTATAACCACAGTCATGAATGGACAGGAAGTGATGTAGATGTGATGTGGATCACTTCCCATTCATTCAGAATTGGGGATATAGCAACTATACTCGGTCCTCAATTGTGGCACGCCGTCACAGGAGGCTGAGCGAGCGCTGCGGGAGTAGAGACGCCGGCCGCTCACTGGGCTCTCCACCCGCAGCGCTCGGCCGGCTGTCACTTTCTCACCTCCCCGCTGGGACACAGAGCAGCGGCCAGCGGGGGGAGGAAAGAAACCAGGGAGGCGCCGATGTATCGGCAAGAAAAGGGCGCTTTCGGCATTTATGTTGGTGCATCCCTAGTTAACAGGGTTCTAAAATGGGGAACAAAATCAGAAAAACTCTGAAAAAGATGAACATACGTCATGAATCAAAATGAGGTCGGAGCCCGTTCACAAATACATCCAACCTATAGGGAATGGGGGAAGGGAGTCATGGAAGAGAACGGCTTGTTTCATACACAGATCAGCTCTGGTTATCCAAACGTAATGGTCAATCCAACACCTGGTTGCTGGTGATGCGAGTGACCAAAACTACTACTCCCATCTCTCAGGACTCCATTAAGGAGGTCTCTGCAGTACAATTTCTGGGTCTGTACAATAGCTGCAGGCATTGTGAGGGAGTCTCATTCTTCACGATGGACTGTTGGTCTAACAGGAGCGGGTATATCCCGGGGCCCCAAAGAGGGGCAGGAACGGAGACACAACGATGGCGAGGAGATCTCATTACTGCAGATGGAATAGGCCGGGTGTAATGGCCTTCACCTAAAATGGAAGAGTCTCTTTAGGGTGGATGGACCCTTTAAGGCTGAATGACATTCTGCGACGGGGTAAAACATGTGCAGTAGGGGCCAAATAACGAAGACGGTGCTGTCATAATGCAGCTTCTCCCAACCACTACTCCAGTTCTCACGTGCGGACTGTGCGTTACATGTCAAAGAATGGAGGTCTACAGGAAACCTATCCACACAGACCAGGATCTGCCTTTTGACCCCCTGGAACTGAAACTGGGGATCATTAGAAGTTTGGGCTGAAATGGTAACAAAAGACAAAGAACACAGATGTCCCAGGAGTGCTTGGAATGTTTACACACAGAGTCAGATGGTCACCCCCCCCCCCACGTATGTAGTCTGAGTGTCAGCATTTGGGGCCTTCAATGCAATGTCTCCCATACATGATGGCGATTTAACAATTCATACCTGTAGGGCTGCAACAACTAATAGACATAATCGATTGAAAAAGTTGTCAACTTTTTCAATCATCGATTAATCGGCTTCCGATTGGTTTGCCCTGTTCACGGCTCCACACACGCTGCGCGCCAAACCTCCTCCCCAACTCACCGCTGCCAGACCCGCCCGCCTACACGCTCCACACGCCGCAACTCCTCCCCGCCTCACACTCACCACCCGCCCAAATCCACGATCGGCACAGGGACGCGGGGAGAAGAAGTAAGGAGGAGCAGGTGTGGGCGGGTGACAGACAGGCCCGATCTCAGAAGCAAGTTGCTGGAAGACTGCTCAGGTACGCCTGCACTCCCCCCCACACATGGTGCTCTATAATGTATTGCTGGGATTTGTAGTCCTCTATAGCTGATGGTACATTGTGCCGTATATTATACTATCAGCTATAGGGGAGTACAAATCCCAGTAATACATTGTACACTGAATGTATAAATGTATTGCTGGGATTTGTTGTACTCCTCTATAGCTGGTGGTATTCTGCATTGCGCTGCATAGAGGACTACAAATCCCAGCAATAATACATTATACAGTGGTGCAATGCGGAACACCACTCGCTATAAACGATTAGTCGAACTTAATAATCAGCTAACTTAACTAATCGATTTTGAAAATAATCGTTAGCTGCAGCTCTAAACACGTGTACAGACTTTGGCAGCATGGCTAGAAGGGGGTGGTGGTGGGGGTGGGGTCACAACTTTCTTGCACAATCAACATTTGCCTCGATACATTATAATCCATTGTGATTGCATGAAGGTGTGCGCACTGCCGGTGTGGATAGAAATGTCGGGGTATCTTCCCGACAATCATGAGAACTGAAGACATTGCAAAATGTCCACAGAACAAGTCCAGCTGAATGCGACCAATACTGGGAGGGGCCCCTAACCTAATTCACATGGGGGGGGAGGGGGCACTAGACAAAATTCATAAAATGTTAGGCTTCAAAACCTCACGTGTGTGTGTAAATTTTCAGGATTTCTGATGTCGTGAGCGACTTCAGTCTGTGCAGTCACCAAGCTCCGGGTGTGTGCTGCTACCTTCCAGTTCCGGTCGGGACTGCTGGGGCTCCGGGAACGGTGGGTATCCACCAGGGCCCTGCTCTTCTCTTTTACGTACCCCATGCTCTCTGCCGCCTCTCAGTTGTCACTGCGTGTGTAAGCTCCCGTCACACAGGCCACCCGCAATAAATAGGAAAGCCGTTTGTGGACGCATTGCCTGGTGGTTGATTAGTGCGGTCTGCACCTTTGACTGGTCCAGACCTTACTAATCCATCCCTTCGTCCGGTGCTCAGGGAAGTCTGTCAGAACGCACCCCGCTCTGACACACACGCAGTGCCGGCACCGACAGGAGCAGCTAGCAGTCTGCAACTGACAGATGAAGACCTTGTAGCAGGTGCGTGGTCCATGACAACTTGGCAGCCGGCCACATGGTACCAGTTGGTGGGCCGGTACTTTGAAACCCCTGTACTAGGATCAATGGGAACCTTCAGAGTATAATGATGGTGGATTTTTATAGCGCTAACAAAAAATTAAAAAGTCAGGTACGGGGGGGATGTTTGTAGTGCCGGTTGCTCTGTGATAATTCTGGGTTACCCTTTCACTTACAAGGATGTTTATGGTCTGACGCTTCAAACTTAAAGCTGAACTCCAATGTTAGAGAACTAT
>NW_017309107.1:49953-52351 GCF_000935625.1 Nanorana parkeri | reverse complement strand
GGGGGTGCTTTTCACTCAGCCTCATAATCTGAGCCGACCTGTGACAATGAGACTGTCACAGGTCGCCTCTATAGATCGGGAAGTGAAAGAACACATACCGGCGCTCGCTCACTTCTCGATCTATCCTTGCAGAGAGTGGTGACTCCCTGCAGGGATTCCCCCTCTCCCATGTCCGATCCTCCAGCACCGACTGGCGGAACGGACGGGGGAGGGGGCGGGTACAGCTGTCTCTGCCTCTAGATAGGCAGAGCCAGCTGTCAGACAGACATAATTGTCGGGATCCGTCCCGGCTGTAGCTTGCAATATACTGAGCCTAGGGTGACGGGAGGACGCTAGTTTGTGTCCTCCTGTGACCCCGAGGAGAACTATGGGGGAAAGCCCTGACCTCGTAGCTCTCCTTTAAACTTTGTTTTGGACGCCGCGTAGTCATATTAGAACCCCTGGCGAGATTCCTCCTCACTTCACATTGTGTCTCCAGTGGAGGGCAAATCCCATTCTAAACCAGGCCTAGAGAAGTCATCCCGGAGGCCAGGGGGCGGCATCAATAAAAAAAGTGAGCTGGGCCATAGAAATTGTAGTTCTGGTATCCACTGAGGGTAGTAGTTACTTTAGTCCTCTCGTCGAATAAAACCCGTTTAGTGCTGTGATCGGCACATTTAGTCTAAATAGGACTGTGATAGCTAACGATTATTTTCATCATTCATTAGTTATCAGATTATTAACTTCGATTAATCGGATAACATTATTTTTTAAAACATTTATCCAGTCATTCATTTTTAAAAAAAAACACAAATGCCGCGTTACAGAAAAAGTTGACTTCAGAATATGATTGTGATGGTGGCATCAGCTGAGGTACAGGGGAGGTCCTCGGGGGAATGCAGTCACAGTGGTCTCTCCTCCCCGCTGGTTGCCGGCCGCAGTAGTCTGTGTCCCCCGCTGCCTCTGCCGATACAGGCGGGGAGAGCAGCGGAGACTGAAAGGGACACAGACAGCGGGGAGTAACAGAGCGGCGCCAACTAATCGTTAATCAACTACTCGATGATGAGAATTGTTGCCAAAGTTTCTCATTATTGATTATAATTGATTTCATCGATTAGTCGTTGCAGCCCCAGACTGTGAAGTCCAATAGGCACCAGAGTGTGACCGCGCCGCTCTGTGTACTCCAACCTGGTAACACGCACCCTCTACACCCAGCCAGTCTGTATGAGGAGAGGTGATGAGGGACGTGACCAGGTTAGTGCACCGACAGAGCAGGTGACGCATTCCCAAGGGGTGTTAGAAGGCATTTCCGAGCAAAATCATAACATATGGCTGCACGGGACTAAGAACAAAAGCTGGACATACACAGGTGAGAAATCCATCCATCCTCCCCATCCGCATCAAAAGGAAAGGGAGAAGGGGTGACAACAGGGCCATCCACAGCTTGAATGTTGGCCGTCTTCCCCTGCACTGCTCTGGGTGAGGGAGCAGCAGCACAAGCAGCCAATCAGACTCTGTTGCTTGCACATGTGCTCACAGGGAATGCACTGACGGGAGCAGAGAGAGTTGCTGCTCCTTCACTCAGCAGGCAGGAAAGTGACACCACTGCGCTCCATCACAGAGAAAGCGGTGTCACCGTCCTGACTGTGCCGTCTGGCAGAAGTGTAGGAGTCCCAGGCAGTGGTAGGACAGACAACAGACAACATAAATTTACAGTGGAAGCTTCCTTAAAGGACACGTACCTGCCAAGTGACTTCCCGGGGGGCCCATCTGCGTTGGCTGATTGACCTCGAAATTTCCAAACATAGGATTCTGGGGTCTCTCGGGGAATGAGAATGTGGTGTGGGGATCCCCAACGTTCCTGTATACGGGATAGTGGGGAGACAGAGGAACCATTCCCATGTTGCTATATCCCATAGGAGACGGTGGGTGTGGCATCCCGTCCGCTCTGTTGGCATATCCCGGAGAGATGGGGCTGCCATTAAAGTACGTTGGTGAAGGGGTCACATACGGTTTTCGGTGATTAGTATCCACGGGTGGTCCTGGGTACATCCCCTGTGCGTTCCACTGATAGCCCACCCCGCACTGGTTGTTGCAGCACGTCCCGCACCGGGGGCACTGCACTCCGCCGCCGCGTTCCTGGGACGAGGAGATCTCGCTGGGGGGGAAATGGACGGAAGCTTCCGGAGACTCCCGTTCAACTTTAATCGTCGGCTCGGCATCTGAAAAATACACAAAGGATGAAATCTCACTGATGTAGCTCAATGACTGTGCCACGACTGCCGATGGTGGTGGTGGGGGGGAGGGGCAGGGGTGCAGAATACAAGAATGACCGCAAAAAAACTGAAGGAACTTCCCAGAGTCCGGACTGCGTCCTTAAACTCCGAACACACATCGCCCCCCCCCACCCCTCCTATCA
>NW_017309107.1:42113-49668 GCF_000935625.1 Nanorana parkeri | reverse complement strand
TATCAGTTCCCCCCCCTCATGCTAGGTGTAATCCTGACCTCTCCTTCCAACCCAACATCCAATCACCATCCCCAATCCTGCCACCTTCACCCCTGCCACATTTCCAAAATATGTCCCCAAGAAGGGAGGGCACTGTTTTAAACAGCCCGATGCTGGCGATGTACACTGTACGTCGTCAGTCACGAAGGGGTTAAAAGGGAAATATCAGGGATCAGTTTAGACCCCCAATATTTCCCCCGAAGCACCTAAAAGTGAAGTAAAAAAAAAAGTCATTTTCGGTTTCAGTTTCGGACTGACAATTTTTTTTATTTTTGGGTTCGGTCTCAAAATGTTATTTTGGTGCATCCCGAATAAAAAGCGATGGAAAACTCTTCCCCGAGCTACATCACCACACCACCACCCAAACCGGCCTTACTGCTCCGCTCGAGACATCCTGCTTCCTAGCTCCCTTGTCACCTCAAGGACTTCTCTAGAGCTTCTCCCATCCTCTGGAACACCCTACCCCAATCTGCCCAGCTATCTCCTACTCCCTTTAGGACCTTTTTTCTCAACTGGTGGGTCGTGACCCAAAAGTGGGTCGCCATATGCCTTCCATTTTTCTAGGTGAGAGGCTACTCAGCCTCCCCCGAGCGCAGAACTGTCCATTCTTACACCAAGCAGCCATTCAAAATATGCTGCCCGGCGCCAAGTGTCGACTTGAGGAGGGGTGGGCGAGGGGTATGGCCGCGAGGGAGCTCCATCCATATGTACATTGCTTATACTGTCGCTCCTTTGCATGTCCTGTAGAGGTGCCTGGACTGGAGTGACATCACAGTCTGGCTCCCGGCTACTCTACAGGACACGCATGGGAGCTGTGCAAGCAATGCACATATGAATGGAGCTCCAGCGCAGCAGCCCACACTGCCGTGCGTTCCATTGCACTACGACTCGGGTCACAGCTTAATGACCGAGGACGAATGTGGGTCCTGAGGTTACGCAGGTTGAGAACCAGTGCTTAGGGTTACTTCCACCAACTCACCCCCCACAGTCATTACCTCTTGTATCACTCACACCCCCTCCCCCTAGATTGTAAGCTCCCATGGGCAGGGCCCTCCTAACCCTCTTGTCTTGATTTGTATAGCACATGCACGGTCTCTCTTTATATTGTAAAGTGCTGTGTACACTGTCTGTGTCATGCAAATCCTGTGTAATCGGCATAATAAAAGAAGCCGTCACTCAGGCTCTCTGTAAATGAATGAGAGTGTCCCGCTCCCGGGACTGAGCCCTTGCTTCATTGTGCACAGACCCGGCCCTTTCACACATGGGCAGATGGGGGTAAAATGGTTACACGCCGGCAAAGTGTCCGCATCCCCCCGACTAATAATAAAGCATTTACCAAACTCGCCGACTACGACCTGCAGCCGGCCGACAGACTTGTCCATGGTGTCCCCAGGAACCCGGGGTGCCTACACAGGGCATACGCAGCCACCCTTGTGAACCGTGCATGGCCCATCCTGACAAGACCAACCCCCTCAGCTATGACCCGCATGGGTGAACCAGAACCTCCGACACGCACAGAGGGGAATTTATCAAAAACTGGGAGCAGAGGTGTACAGCAACCAATCAGCTTCCACCTTTCATTTCAAAGCCTAAAAGTAGAACTATGGGGTCAGGGCTTTCCCCCATAGTTCTCCTCAGGGTCACGGGAGGACACATCTAGCGTCCTCCCGTCACCCAAAGCTCAGTATATAGGGAGCTACAGCTCGCGGTATACTGAGACGCCGGAGCGGATCCCGACAATTCTGTCTGGATCCACCCAGCTGCGTGATTGACAGCTGGCTCTGCCTATCCAGAGGCAGAGCCGGCTGTGCCCGCCCCCTCCCCCGTTCGTTCCGCCAGTCAGCGCTGGAGGATCGGAGCGGGGAGGAATCCCTGCAGGGAGCCGCGAGTGACAGTCACCACTCTCTGCACGGATAGATCGAGAAGTGAGCGAGCGGCGGTATGCGTCTCTCACTTCCCGATCTACTGAGCCGACCAGCGACAGTCTCATTGCCACACGTCGGCTCAGATTATGAGGCCGAGTGATTTTCCCTCGCCTCGTAGTTCTCCCTTAACTGAACAAACTGAAAGAGAGAAGCTGATTGGTTGCCGCGCACGGCTGCTCCGGTGTCGATGAATTCCCCCCACGGTGTATCGGGATCAGACTTTGCCGTCACCTTTGCTGCCCTCGGCCTGCGAGCCCTCCAGCTTCGGCTTCTTGCTGCTGTCGATGCACGGCTCTTCGCCTCGCTCGATTCGGGACACGATCTCTGGTTTCGGGATGCGATATCCTGTCAGAGAGGAAAGAGAAATTAGCAGAGGGGTCCCACTGAAGGGTTTTCCGGATCAATACACCAAAAGGCCCGCCGGATGTCACCAGCAGCTGAGGAAAGGGGGGGGGACCATGGGGGGAAGCCAATCACCCACTTACTGCTCGGGTACGGGTCTCATATACATTGCTATGGATCACAGAAGGAGAGATGAGACCTCGGTGTAGTACATTTCAGGCATCAGTGTTATCGGGGCTACACCCAAAAGGATGACCACTGTAGGAATGGGGTCAGCACATAAAAATGTATTCCAGTCCCCTGAGTGTACTGTCACTTTAAGACTGAACTCCTAACTATTAACAATGTATCCTATTACAAGGAGGAACCAAACCACCTACTGCCCTGCTGACCGGGCCCGGGGCCCCCAACCTCACCACACATCCATGACCAGCGCAGGCGTGTTATGCGCACCACAACGCATGCCCGCTGGTGTGACGGGGCCCTCAAGAGTCTTTTGGGGATCTCTGGAAATGAAGAAGATCTTCACATTCAAAGCAGCTAGAGAGGTCGGTGACGGATCATTTTAAAGCTTTGTTTTGACTGCTACCGGGCGGAGGTGCACTTAAAAGGAGAAGTATGAGGTCAGTGTTTTCCCCCCATAGTTCTCCTTAGGGTCACGGGAGGACACAAACTAGCGTCCCCCCGTCACCCTAGGCTCAGTATATAGGGAGCTACAGCTCGCGGTATACTGAGACGCCGGAGCGGATCCCCACAATTGTGTCTGGATCCGCCCAGCTGCGTGAGTGACAGCTGGCTCCGCCTATCTAGAGGCAGAGCCAGCTGTACCCGCCCCCTCCCCCGTCCGTTCCGCCAGTCAGCGCTGGCAGATCGGAGCGGGGAGGGGGGAATCCAGCCAATCCCCTGTCATGGCAGAGAGCCGTGACAGGATCGAGAAGCGAGCGAACACCGGCATGCGTTCTCTCAATTCCTGATCTACTGAGCCGACCTGTGACAGTCTCATTGTCACAGGTCGGCTAGAACTATGAGGTGAGTGACAAGCCCCTCCCCCCCCTCATAGTTCTCCTTTAAGTTTAGTGCGGGGGCAGAGGGTCACCCCGAAGGCCAGATACTAGGGATGCACAGATACCGTGTTTTTTGTTGTTTTCTGTATCGAGTGCCAATATTTATTTATTTTTGGGTACTCGCCGATACCGGAAGTCCCATTGAGGAAGCCAGGCGGTGTGTAATGACTCACCACCTGTCTTCCTGATCAGCCGGGAAGCCGTCACCAGGTGACTACGGAGCATGGGGCCGGCTTGCATGGCAATCAGTAAGCCGGAGGGCGGGTAATGACTCGATTGGTCGGGCAGCCGGCCAATCTGGAAGCCGGGCGGGGAGTTGTTACATGCTGCCCGGCTTCCTGATTTCCCAGGAAGCCGGCTCCATGCTCTCTCGTCACTTGGTGAGCATGGAGCCGGCTACCCAGCCAATCAGGAAGACGGGCTGCATGTATTGACTCGCCGTCCGGCTTCCTGATACGGGAAGTTTGGGTATCGGGCCAGGCATCGGAGTATTTGAGCAAGTACGAGTACCCGCCCAAATACTCAGTATCGGCACCAACACTAGTAATCGGTATCGGTGCCCCCTACTCGCTACCATCACTCGGTACAGTATAAGAACACCAACCCAGAGCCAGCATGGTCTCGTAGATCTCCTTGATGAGCTCCTTGTAGATCTTCTTCTGGAAGTCCTCCAGGTTCTGCCATTGCTCCTCCGAGAAGTAGATAGCGGCATCGTCAAAGGTCACCTGGAGGAGTACAGGGAGGTGCGGTCAGTTAAAGGGACGTCGTCAACTCATTTTTACATCATTTGCAGATACAAGTAAAACCCAAAACAGTCCATTGCAGGAGGATCTCAAGAATCATCTCATCTCCCCCTATAGGTAACACACACTTTGATGGCAGTGGGGGTGGGGTGAGAGCGGCAAGACATAAGAGATGTGTCCTTCTAGTACATCTCTTATATGTAGAACCTCCAAGTGGCTGGGCCGGCGGATACAACGGAGAACAGCCGGGTGTGCCGGACCCAAAATGTCGCTGTTACAATCATTTCTATCCACAGAACTACTATTTGGGCAAAGGACCGGGGGGTGTGGTCTCACAGGTATCAAGACCCAAAGGAGGGGGGTCTGGTCTCACAGGTAGCAGACAAAGAGGAGGAGGGACTGGGGGTGTGGTCTCACAGGTATCAGCCCCAAAGGGGGAGGGACTGTGGGTGTGGTCTCACAGGTAGCAGGCAAAGAGGAGGAGGGACTGGGGGTGTGGTCTCACAGGTATCAGCCCCAAAGGGGAGGGACCGTGGGTGTGGTCTCACAGGTAGCAGGCAAAGGGGAGGGCCAGGGGGTGTGGTCTCAGGTATCAGACTAGAAGGAGGAGGGACAGGGGGTGTGATCTCACAGGTATCAGGCTAGGAGGCGGGTACAGTCTCACAGGTATCAGGCTGGAAGGAGGAGGGACTGGGGGGTGTGGTCTCACAGGTAGCAGGCAAAGAGGAGGGACAGGGGGTGTGGTCTCACAGGTATCCTAGCAGGAGGAGGGACTGGGGATGTGATCTCTTAGGTATCACACTAGGAGGGACTGGGGGTGTGATCTCACAGGTAGCAGGCTAGGAGGAGGGACAGGGGGCACGATCTCACAGGTATCAGACCGGAAGGAGGAGGGACTGGGGGTGTGATCTCACAGGTATCCGACTAGGAGGCGGGACAGGGGGTGTGGTCTCACAGGTTTTAGACTAAGAGGTGGGACTGGGGGTGTGGTCTCACAGGTATCAGGCTAGAAGGAGGAGGGGCAGGGGGTGTGGTCTCACAGGTAGCAGGCTAGGAGGAGGGACAGGGGGTGCGGTCTCACAGGTACCAGACCTACCAGCAGCTCAGACCTGCCCAGTCACTTGGGCCACAAAGAAGAGCTCCGGACGACTTGAGGTTGCCCCACAGACATGCGATCATTCAGAGACTGTCTGTGTATTACACGCAAGTCTCTTTACAGCTCAATATGCCGAACAAAACCCTCCACCTTTGTACTTCTTAAATCACCGTGACACCACCGGGATTCTCCCGTTACAGACGGCGGAACCCCGGCTCGGTGCTTCTCTCCCTCGCCCGGAGAACAATGCCATGTTGTGTCTTCACCACGTTCCCCAGTGCAACGCCTGCTCCGCTGTCAGCCGTCTGATACACTCGCAGTGAATAATTACACACCAATTAACACGCTTTACACAAACTTTCATTAACCTAACAGAGGCAATTAGAGCAAAATGATCGGCAAATAAAAATATTTAACATGCGACAGGTGTAAATGAGTCACACCAGCCGGCTAAATGTTCAACGGGGACTCAACAGCACCAGGTAATGGCTCCGCTCTAATTATGCCACTGATTCCTGCTCAATACGAAGAGAAGATCACCGCCAGATGAAGCCACCCAATAAGAGGTCACCGCCATCGCCCTGCACGGGGAATCCACCCAATGTGAAGAGAAGAAGAAGATCACCGCCATCTCCCCACCGGATGACTCTGCCCAACACGAAGAGGTCACCGCCATCGCTCTGCCGAGGTAATCCACCCAATGCGAAGAGAAGAAGATCACCGCCATCTCCCCACCGGATGTATCCACCCAATACGAGAAGATCCCTGCCCTCGCCCCACCGGGTGAATCCACCCAATACAAAGAGAAGATCATGCCCTCGCCCCACCGGGTGAATCCACCCAATATGAAGAGGTCACCGTCATCGCTCCACCGGAGGAACACACCCAACGCGAAGAGAAGATCCCCACTAGATGAATCCACCCAATACGAAGAGAAGATCACCGCTTTCGCCCACACCGAATTAATGAATCAATACGAGGGGAAGATGCTCGCCATCTCCCCGCAGGGTGATTCCACCAAATACGAAGAGGTCACCGCCATCTCCCCGCAGGATGAATCCACCCAATACGAAGAGGTCACCGCCAATCGCCCCACCGGATGAATCCACCAAATACGAAGAGGTCACCGCCATCGCCCCACCGGATGAATCCACCAAATACGAAGAGGTCACCGCCATCGCCCCACCGGATGATGCCCTGCACGGGGAATCCACCCAATGTGAAGAGAAGAAGAAGATCACCGCCATCTCCCCACCGGATGACTCTGCCCAACACGAAGAGGTCACCGCCATCGCTCTGCCGAGGTAATCCACCCAATGCGAAGAGAAGAAGATCACCGCCATCTCCCCACCGGATGTATCCACCCAATACGAGAAGATCCCTGCCCTCGCCCCACCGGGTGAATCCACCCAATACAAAGAGAAGATCATGCCCTCGCCCCACCGGGTGAATCCACCCAATATGAAGAGGTCACCGTCATCGCTCCACCGGAGGAACACACCCAACGCGAAGAGAAGATCCCCACTAGATGAATCCACCCAATACGAAGAGAAGATCACCGCTTTCGCCCACACCGAATTAATGAATCAATACGAGGGGAAGATGCTCGCCATCTCCCCGCAGGGTGATTCCACCAAATACGAAGAGGTCACCGCCATCTCCCCGCAGGATGAATCCACCCAATACGAAGAGAAGATCACCGCTTTCGCCCACACCGAATTAATGAATCAATACGAGGGGAAGATGCTCGCCATCTCCCCGCAGGGTGATTCCACCAAATACGAAGAGGTCACCGCCATCGCCCAGCCGGATGAATCCACCCAATACAAAGAGAAGATCCCCGCCATTGCCCTGCCGCATGAAGCCACCCAATACAAAGAGAAGATCCCTGCCATCGCCCCACCGGATTAATCCACCCAGTACGAAGAGAACATCCCCGCCATCGCCCCACCGGATGAATCCACCCAATTCAAAGAGAAGATCACGCCATCGCCCAGCCGGATGAATCCACCCAATACGAAGAGAAGACCACCGCCATCGCCCCACCCAATACAAAGAGAAAATCCCCGCCATCGCCCCAGTGGATGAATCCAACCAATACAAAGAGAACATCCTCCTCATCATTCACAGTGAGTGAGGGTAAGTCTCAGCTTATGTCAACTTTCGTGGTATAGGAGGTCCCCAAGTGTGGCCCCTGGCATTACCAAGGGGCCCCAGGTAATATTCAGTCATAGACTGGAGACACATAACATGAAACTTCTTAGAGATCACGGCCATCAGAGCCCATTCACACTGCCACATTTTTGCTCTTTAAAGACGACTTGATTTGAGGTTTCTAAAAAAAAA
>NW_017309107.1:41201-42093 GCF_000935625.1 Nanorana parkeri | reverse complement strand
AAAGGCCCCCCCCCCCCCCGGGGCCACTGCAGGTTGGCCACCAGGGAAATATATTTACAATGTTACTGACACATCAACGAGAACTTCACTATATGAGCGCGCCACCTCCGCCCCGGCAACATGAATGTATACATTAAAGTGTCACGTGACCTGCTCTGTCCCTACTACAAAAATATATATGAAGCGTCACATGACTTCAAAAACACCGGGCGGCGAGACTTCAAAAACACCGGGCGGCGAGACTTCAAAAACACCGGGCGGCGAGACTTCAAAAACACCGGGCGGCGAGACTTCAAAAACACCGGGCGGCGAGACTTCAAAAACACCGGGCGGCGAGACTTCAAAAACACCGGGCGGCGAGACTTCAAAAACACCGGGCGGCGAGACTTCAAAAACACCGGGCGGCGAGACTTTTTAATCCGCCGACCCCCGCGGATGAGAGCCGCTATGGCATTCGCCCCATATGACCAGCCTTGATTGGCTAGGAGGCCGGCTTCACTGGTTGCCGAGCAGCCTGACCAATCAGGAAGCCGGGTGGCGCCTTATAACCCGCCGACTGGTTCCCGATTGGTCAGGAAACCAGGCAGCCTGGGCAGCTGAAGTCGATGTTCTTTTAATAGATCACCGGCTTCACAGGCAATCAGGCTTCCTGTTAAATCGGGGCACAAGGCACCGGCAAATACCAAAATAAATAAATATTGGTACGGGATACCGAAAAACCGGCATCGGCGCATCCCGATTATGAATTTTCGATTATCATCCAGTTTTATGATCTCAGAGAATGATTTTTATTACTTTGAATACATCCGTGACGACGTCTCGGCACCTCTTGGAAAGGTTTTTTTGACCGGCTCTGGCAAGTGCCATCTCAGCCGGGGATGCCAAACCTCCC
>NW_017309107.1:36220-36805 GCF_000935625.1 Nanorana parkeri | reverse complement strand
GACTTCAAAAACACCGGGCGGCGAGACTTCAAAAACACCGGGCGGCGAGACTTCAAAAACACCGGGCGGCGAGACTTCAAAAACACCGGGCGGCGAGACTTCAAAAACACCGGGCGGCGAGACTTCAAAAAAATCCTGCTGGTTCCATATTAATCCGCCGACCCCCGCGGATGAGAGCCGCTATGGCATTCGCCCCATATGACCAGCCTTGATTGGCTAGGAGGCCGGCTTCACTGGTTGCCGAGCAGCCTGACCAATCAGGAAGCCGGGTGGCGCCTTATAACCCGCCGACTGGTTCCCGATTGGTCAGGAAACCAGGCAGCCTGGGCAGCTGAAGTCGATGTTCTTTTAATAGATCACCGGCTTCACAGGCAATCAGGCTTCCTGTTAAATCGGGGCACAAGGCACCGGCAAATACCAAAATAAATAAATATTGGTACGGGATACCGAAAAACCGGCATCGGCGCATCCCGATTATGAATTTTCGATTATCATCCAGTTTTATGATCTCAGAGAATGATTTTTATTACTTTGAATACATCCGTGACGACGTCTCGGCACCTCTTGGAAAGGTTTTTTTGACCG
>NW_017309107.1:35611-35944 GCF_000935625.1 Nanorana parkeri | reverse complement strand
TGGACAGGGGACCATATTCAGTATATCACGCGCTGTACTCCTCACTCCCCGGTGATAATACGGTTTTATAGTGCGCCGAGTCTGGTGCGGCTCAGAATACAGTGGAAGCCGCCAGCGGCACCCCAAGAATGGAAACGTGTCACCACAGGGCTCCCGCCAAGAATCGTGACGGAGAGGACTGAGCTGTGATTGGTCCCGTGCTGTGTGTGGGCGGCGGCAGATTAGTCCAGTACAGGTGGTGATTGGACACGGTACAGGCCGGGATGGTGACAATACTAACCAAGCTGCAGGAACACCGCGCCATCCATTGCCAATATTCAAACTCCACGTTCG
>NW_017309107.1:34793-35530 GCF_000935625.1 Nanorana parkeri | reverse complement strand
CTGTACAAAGCCACCATGGTGCAGGAACCTCCCACACACCGAATACCACTTCCTGTGGTCACCTGGGAGGGAAGTGTGCAGCTTCCTGTTACAGGAAATGCAGAAGTGAACAAACCCGCACTTCCTGGCTCCGCCCACAATCTCCTCCATAAAGACGTGATGACAGACGAGCAGGAAGTGGGGAGGAGACGTCAGAGGCAGCAATGGAGGGAAGTGAGAGGACAACCCGTGTGACCGAAATATCCGGACGGGTCACCCATGAGCTATTGCAACACGGACAGCCATGACACCCAGATGCAGGTGCATGATGGGATTTGTAGTGCCAGCACAGTTGGAGGCGGAGTTTGTCTACTCCTGGGGTATACAAGGTTGCAGAGTCTCTCTCACGCCGCCAATGTTAGATGATCCGCGGTGCTCTGGGGATCCTTCGCCACATAATGATATTACATTTCCTTCCATCAATTGTCACTCCATTCCGAGACCCGATGATGTCATCGCTGGGTCCCCATCATTCTCTATGCAATGCAGGCAGACGATGGCCGGTGGGAGGGCCCGGCAGGGGGCTGCACATAGCTTCCTGAAAACATCACAGCACCCTGCCTCAGCACTGCTCCCAAGAGCCCTCATCTCTGATACAAGTAGAGGGGTGGATTGTGGGAGGAGTTATGCAAATGTAAAATCAGTAAAGGAATGCTCCAACCATGCTCCCCCTCCACACAGCGCAACCCTCAACGGGG
>NW_017309107.1:34435-34691 GCF_000935625.1 Nanorana parkeri | reverse complement strand
AAAATGTCACCACAAAACTCTAATTACTGGATGACATCATCGCACAACTCCCAGGAGAACCGGCTCCACCCAAAGACACGGAGTCACTTCACTGCCAGATATAGGAGGACCAGGCAGGAGGGAGGACGAGGAGGACCAGGCAGGAGGAGGACGAGGAGGACCAGGCAGGAGGAGGACCAGGCAGGAGGAGGACCAGGCAGGAGGAGGACCAGGCAGGAGGAGGACCAGGCAGGAGGAGGACCAGGCAGGAGGAGGA
>NW_017309107.1:28694-34170 GCF_000935625.1 Nanorana parkeri | reverse complement strand
CTGTATTCAGGGCAGGGGCGGTCTCTCCTCACACACAGGGACTCTCCATACAGAGGGCGGGCTCTCCTCTCCATATAATACACAGATGCCGTTCCAGCCCCCGGTCTCCACCCACCATCCCCGGTCTCCACCGCACAGTCCCGCCTCCCCCTCCCGGTGTCCCCTCTCACCTGAGGAAGATTCTCCAACAGCAACGGCCGCTCCATCCTCCTCCGTCCCGCTCACCAAATCCTTGGCGACACCGTGGGAGGAGCAAATTCTAACAAGGAGGAGCCTAGGGGGGAGAGAGAGGGGGGTGAAAGGCGGAGAAAGCAGCTTGCACGTAATTGGAGGTAGAAGAAAGGAGGAGCCTCAGATAGGCGGAGACAGCGCAGAAGATTGGGAAGCGTCCAGCCATTGGCTGCCTGCGCAAGGAGGAGTCTGGGGGCGGAGACACCGCGGGAGAGTGAATTCTGAAGTGTGATTGGCGGAGAGTAAAAGGCTGGACGTGAATATAATTGCAGGATGACAGCAGTCACCGTGGAAACAATGAAATTTTCTTGGTGTCATGTGACCTATTATGATAAACAGATCAATTATCTGCCCAATACACAGATCTGTGCGATAATATCTCCAATTTGTAATAGAGAGAGAGATATGTGCGATAATATCTCCAATCTGTAATATAGAGAGAGATCTGTGCGATAATATCTGAGTGTAAACTCCTCTTGTATCTGTAAACTCCTCCCTTATCTGTAAACTCCTCCCTTACTTATAAACTCCTCCCTTATCTGTAAACTGCTCCCTTACCTGTAAACTCCTCCCTTATCTGTAAACTCCTCCCTTATCTGTAAACTGCTCCCTTATCTGTAAACTCCTCCCTTACTTATAAACTCCTCCCTTACCTGTAAGCTCCTCCCTTATCTGTAAACTCCTCCCTTATCTGTAAACTCCTCCCTTAACTGTAAACTCCTCCCTTATCCGTGAGCTCCTCGCTTACCTGTAAACTCCTCCCTTATCCGTGAGCTCCTCCCTTACCTGTAAACTCCTCCCTTATATGTAAACTCCTCCCTTACTTATAAACTCCTCCCTTATCCGTAAGCTCCTCCCTTACCTGTAAACTCCTCCCTTATATGTAAACTCCTCCCTTACTTATAAACTCCTCCCTTATCCGTAAGCTCCTCCCTTACCTGTAAACTCCTCCCTTATATATAAACTCCTCTCTTATCTGTAAACTGCTCCCCTATCTGTAAACTCCTCCCTTAACTGTAAACTCCTCCCTTATCCGTGAGCTCCTCGCACCTGTAAACTCCTCCCTTATCTGTAAACGCCTCCCTTATCCATGAGCTCCTCCCTTACCTGTAAACTCCTCTCTTATCTGTAAACTCCTCCCTTATCTGTAAACTCCTCCCTTACTTATACACTCCTCCCTTATATGTAAAATCCTCCCTTATATGTAAACTCCTCCCTTATCTGTAAACTCCTCTTTTATCTGTAAACCCCTCCCTTATCTGTAAACTCCTCCCTTATCTGTAAACTCCTCCCTTACTTATAAACTCCTCCCTTATCTGTAAACTCCTCTCTTATCTGTAAACTCCTCCCTTATCTGTAAACTCCTCTCTTATCTGTAAACTCCTCCCTTATCTGTAAACTCCTCCCTTACTTATATACTCCTCCCTTATATGTAAAATCCTCCCTTATATGTAAAATCCTCCCTTATCTGTAAACTCCTCCCTTATCTGTAAACTCCTCCCTTACTTATAAACTCCTCCCTTATCTGTAAACTCCTCCCTTCTCTGTAAACTGCTCCCTTATCTGTAAACTCCTCCCTTCTCCGTAAACTCCTCCCTTACTTATAAACTCCTCCCTTACCTGTAAACTCCTCCGTGGTGTTGACATCCGAAAGCTCCGAGACGCCTGTGACGATAATGGGGTGCGAGTCTGAATATTAACCGCCTCCTGGCCGGCCGTTATTTGAGAAACGGCGGCCGGGAGCTCCCTGGATCTGATTGGGTGTTTTTGAACGTCCGCCCAGCCACGCCCCCTCGCGTGTGAGAGCGGGGAAACTGACAAAATTGAAAAAAACGGGCGGCGATGACTGTTGCCATAGAGCCGACGGATCGCTTGTATGGGGTACTGATCCATGTTGCCCCCCCCAATCCCTCCCGCTGGTCCCGGACTTCGCTGTGCCTGGTGCGAGCCCGGGACCGGTATGGTGGCTCTGCGACGGGATCACTACACCACCTCCCTCCGTCCCCTCTCCGCTGTGTATGACATCACTTCCGCCTCCTTGTGTCACTCTCCAGCTCCAGACGCCGATGAATCAGATCTGTGCTTTGCGATTACCGCACGATGGCGGGATTTCCCAGTGTAAGCCGTTCACAGCCGTCCCTAATTAAAGACACGGCACCGGGCCCTCCTCTATTACCGGTGGGACGTGTATATATAAACACCAGCAGGTCTGGTAGAGCCGGTGACCCCGGTGACCCCACATTCACCCGAAAGTCATCAACCTGATCATCGGCGCCATTTCATCATGTGGAATTGGGCGGGGATAGTGTAAAATAAAGGTTCATCCTCCTCCTGCTCTCCATCCCCAGCCCTGACCCGGGGGTCGGCTCCGTGACGACCTCCCTAAAGGGCTAATAAAAGCTGTTGTCATGGCGACTAGAGAGGCTTTTGTTTTGAAACATCCAGAAGTCTGCACAGCGCAGAAGAGTTTCCCCCTTAAGGCCTCATTCACACACAACGCAAGAGCGAAATCGTATATGGCGTATATACGCGCGTGTGTGCCTATATGCGTGCACTATTTGCGTTCCCAGAATGCATCATTCCTAATAGAAATTTTAATGAACTGTACGCGCATGTATATGAGTAAACATGCGTATGTGCGCGTAAAATACGTAGAAATACGCTGCCCGGACGCATCTCTGTTCCATTCTGTTTTTGCGCTGCGCAGATATACGGCTCCATACGGACACCATTTGATGGAAGAGCCCTTCAGACTTCTCTTGTGCTGATCGAACGCTGAACTCTGTCAGAACTCCTAATTCCAGGACTGATCAGTGTTCTCCTTTAATTTTACTGTTGTATACACTCTATTACCCAAAGTATTGGCCCCTCCCCCTCCCAATCATGTGATTCAGGTCCTCCAATCCCCCCCATGGCCCCCGGTGTATAGGATGAGGCAACTCGGCATGTAGACGCTTCTACAGACATTAGACGGGTCGCTCTCAGGAGCTCGGTGACTACACGCGCGGTGCCGTGATAGGTTGTCACCTGCGCAATAAGTCCGCCCGTGACATTTCCCGGCTACTAAATATTCCGCCGCGGTCGCCTGTTACTGGGATTATAACAAAGTGGAAGCAACCGGGAACAACAGCAACTCAGCCAGGAAGTGGTCGGCCGCGTCACATGACAGAGCGGGGTCAGCGCATGCTGAAGCGCGCAGAAGTCGCCAACTGTCTGCAGAGCCAATAGCTACAGACCTCCAAACTCCATGCGGCCGTCAGATTGGCGCAACAACAGTGCGTAGAGAGCTTCATGGAACGGGTTTCCATGGCCGAGCAGCTGCATCCAAGCCGCACATCACCAAGTGCAATGCAAAGCGTGGGATGCCGTGGTGTAACGCATGCCGCCACTGGACTCTAGAGAAGTGGAGGCGTGTTCTCTGGAGGGACCAATCACGCTTCTCTGTCTGGCAATCCGATGGGCGTGTCTGGGTTTGGCGGTTGCCAGGGGAACGGTACTTGCCTGACTGCATGGTGCCAATTCTCTTTTGGACCCCCCAGCATCACCTTAAAGAGGACCTGTCACCACCAATATGCTATCACATGGCGGGGGGGGGGAGGTTGTAAGCCCCCCCTATGTGATAGCAATTAAAGTAGAAAAAAAAAGTTAAAATAATAATATTTAATAAAATAAATGTAAATATCATTTTAAAAATGTTTAAAGTCCCCCGCGAGCACGCGCATCTTCACGTAAACACGCGTCGGTGCACCTACGTACGAAAATGACGAACGCGTTACACATGTTGGGTATCGCCGCGCGCGCCGGAGTGAGAGGAGTAATTCTCGGGCCAATATTTACACCTATCTCTAAACTGATGACCCGTGGGGGTCTTTTAAAGCGTCGTCTATGGACTTTTTGGGGTACTGAATTATGACGCAGTTTCACAAACGCACACAATTTTTAAACTGGGCATGTTGGGTATCTATGTACTCGTTGTCACCTCGTCTTTTATATTTGACAAAAAAATAGTGTTTTATATAATGTTCCTCCTCCCTGCAGCAGACTGATGACTGGGGGAGGGGAGACCGAGGAAATGCTTCCTCCTGCCTGCAGCAGACTGATGACTGGGGGAGGGGAGACTGAGGAAATGCTTCCTCCTGCCTGCAGCAGACTGATCACTGGGGGAGGGGAGACTGAGGAAATGCTTCCTCCTGCTTGCAGCAGACTGATGACTGGGGGAGGGGAGACCGAGGAAATGCTTTCTACTGCCTGCAGCAGACTGATGACTGGGGGAGGGGAGACCGAGGAAATTTTTCCTCCTGCCTGCAGCAGACTGATGACTGGGGGAGGGGAGACCGAGGAAATGCTTTCTACTGCCTGCAGCAGACTGATGACTGGGGAGGGGAGACCGAGGAAATTTTTCCTCCTGCCTGCAGCAGACTGATGACTGGGGGAGGGGAGACTGAGGAAATGCTTCCTCCTGCTTGCAGCAGACTGATGACTGGGGAGGGGAGACCGAGGAAATGCTTTCTACTGCTTGCAGCAGACTGATGACTGGGGGAGGGGAGACTGAGGAAATGCTTCCTCCTGCTTGCAGCAGACTGATGACTGGGGGAGGGGAGACAGAGGAAATGCTTTCTACTGCCTGCAGCAGACTGATGACTGGGGAGGGGAGACCGAGGAGATTTTTCCTCCTGCCTGCAGCAGACTGATCACTGGGGGAGGGGAGACTGAGGAAATGCTTCCTCCTGCTTGCAGCAGACTGATGACTGGGGGAGGGGAGACAGAGGAAATGCTTCCTCCTGCCTGCAGCAGACTGATGACTGGGGGAGGGGAGGAAATGGCTATTTGATGATAGAAAGTGGAGGTGCTGTTGCTGTACATTGTCAGGATCACATTGATGGAGACTTGTACAGGTGGTCAGTAGAGGCTCTTCAATCCGCTGTACAGGAAGCAGGAAGGTTCAGCAGTGAAGAAGATGGGGGTGACAACTCTTCACACGGTGTCACCGTCCTCCTCTCTGTATATAGTATGTTGTTATATCAGAGTGCAGGAAGTGCGACAATCATCTCTGCATGCAATGAGGTCCCGTTGCCTGCGTCCTCTGGGCCGACCAGACGTGGTCTCAGTATGAGGTCGGGGCGCCGTTTCCTTCCTGTTGGGGTTTTTGTACCTTCAGTCAGACGCTGACATGTATGTGAGATGTCATCCCGTGTGTCGCCTCCTCGCTTCCCTTCTCTTAGGTAAGTGACGGCCTCATACACGG
>NW_017309107.1:27182-28541 GCF_000935625.1 Nanorana parkeri | reverse complement strand
CGGCGGCGGGGGGGGGGGGGGGGCGACTTCTTCACGTTCATTCCACGTTCTATAAATATTTATCTCCAAACCTCAAACATCTGAAACATATCGAATGATATTTCCGTATCTCACACATGTATGTTGAAGTTATATGTGTCTCCTGTGTCCGTGACCTTCATCTGTTGTGGGATCTACACGCCTCCTGTAGATAAGTGTAGGATCCATCCAAGGAAGAGCAACACGAGGTCCATCCACGGTCCTCCAACACGGGATGGTGGGAGAGGAGCCATCACGGTCCAGACACTTTTGTTTAGTTTCCCGATTTATTGATTTACCCAATTTGTGTACATTGATCCCAATGCCGATCAATCACCATCCCCAACAGAAGGGCCAATCAGATTGCATTGCAGGCACCTATCGTCATATCCTCACTTGTCTCTCTCTTCCTCAGTTCTCTCTCTCTCTTCCTCGGTTCTCTCTCTCTCTTCCTCGGTTCTCTCTCTCTCTTCCTCGGTTCTCTCTCTCTCTCTCTTCCTCGGTTGTCTCTCTCTCTCTCTTCCTCGGTTGTCTCTCTCTCTTCCTCAGTTCTCTCTCTCTTCCTCAGTTGTCTCTCTCCCTTCCTCAGTTCTCTCTCTCTCTTCCTCAGTTGTCTCTCTCTCTCTCTTCCTCGGTTGTCTCTCTCTCTCTCTTCCTCGGTTGTCTCTCTCTCTCTTCCTCGGTTCTCTCTCTCTTCCTCAGCTCTCTCTCTCTCTCTCCCTCAGTTGTCTCTCTCCCTTCCCCAGTTCTCTCTCTCTCTTCCTCGGTTCTCTCTCTCTTCCTCGGTTCTCTCTCTCTCTCTCTTCCTCGGTTGTCTCTCTTCCTCGGTTGTCCCTCTCTTCCTCTGTTCTCTCTCTCTTCCTCGGTTCTCTCTCTCTCTTCCTCTGTTCTCTCTCTCTTCCTCAGTTCTCTCTCTCTCTTCCTTGGTTCTCTCTCTCTCTCTCTTCCTCGGTTCTCTCTCTCCCTCGGTTGTCTCTCTCTCTTCCTCGGTTCTCTCTCTCTCTTCCTCGGTTGTCTCTCTCTCTCTCTCTTCCTCAGTTGTCTCTCTCTCTCTCTTCCTCGGTTGTCTCTCTCTCTCTTCCTCGGTTGTCTCTGTTGTCTCTCTCTCTCTCCCTCGGTTGTCTCTCTCTCTCTTCCTCAGTTCTCTCTCTCTCTTCCTCAGTTCTCTCTCTCTCTTCCTCAGTTCTCTCTCTCCCTTCCTCGGTTGTCTCTCTCTCTTCCTCGGCTCTCTCTCTCTTCCTCGGTTGTCTCTCTCTCTCTCTTCCTCAGTTCTCTCTCTCTCTTCCTCGGTTGTCTCTCTCTCTCTCTTTCTTTTTTCTCTCTCTCTTCTTTTCTTTCTCT
>NW_017309107.1:14978-26713 GCF_000935625.1 Nanorana parkeri | reverse complement strand
GGGGCCCTGGGGACATCACATACCTGTCAGATCTCATGGCTGGGGGCCCTGGGGACATCACATACCTGTCAGATCTCATGGCTGGGGGCCCTGGGGACATCACATACCTGTCAGATCTCATGGCTGGGGGCCCTGGGGACATCACATACCTGTCAGATCTCATGGTTGGGGGTCCCACAGATCCCACAAGACCGATATTTCTTTAATTGGTTCATTGTAACTTTGTACCTGATACCCGAGACATTTAAATTCCATTGTGAAACATTGTTATACAAATCAGACAAAGGGCCCCCGAATGTGGCCCTTGGGACCATTTTTTGCTTCCGTTTCATTGACATGTCGCTGCTTCTCATCCCAGGTGTGACCGGGGCCCGTGTTATTCTGGTCCCCCAGGAGCCCCTCCTGGGCAAAGCTGGAGAAGCGGCGATGCTGCCGGTCACCTATATCCTGCCTCGCCCTCCGCTCAATCTGAGGGTCATATGGAGATTCAAGATGTCTGTCGTCGTGTTTTCCGAGGTGACCCCCTGTAGCGGAGACACGCTGCCCTCCGTGACGGTGTGCCAGGATTACAGTATCGTGGCGGAGGAATACCGGCAGAGAGCCGCGTTCTTCCCGGAGAACGCCTCGCTCCTCATCAGGGACCTGCGGCCGGAGGATAGCGGCCTGTATACCGTCACCTTCCCCGACCTGAATGAAACCGGATCTGTAATGCTGTCTGTACAGGACCCGGGCAGACCTCCGAGCAGCACAGGTAGGCACCGCAGGCCGCTTCTAAAGCGCCGCCGAGATGAATGGACCCGCCAAAGACGTATGTATAAAAGATTC
Organism: Nanorana parkeri; assembly: GCF_000935625.1. Lineage (NCBI taxonomy): Eukaryota > Metazoa > Chordata > Amphibia > Anura > Dicroglossidae > Nanorana > Nanorana parkeri. Next base: position 25,888 of record NW_017309107.1, on the reverse strand, counting down.
ACCACACTTTAGCCAGCCGTTCACTTTTTAAGGCACATTCGCTGCACGATTACTGGGTGCAGTGGCGTAATAATCGCCATAGCGACCCAGGCAGCCGCTGTCACACTGGCGGCTGTGAGGAGGAACGCGCCGCTGTTCGGATCGCTGACAGTGATATGTGCAGCGGCGCGTTCCTCTCCAGTCAGTGAGAGCCAGCAGCGGCGGAGGAGGTGGCGGGGCCCGGGGGTCCGGCAGCAGAGGAGGAGGCAGGGCCCGGTGATGGAGGAGGAGGAGGCGGGGCCAATCACCGACGGTGGAGGAAGAGGAGGCGGACGGTTAAGGAGTATGACCAGCCCACCTGAGACCCAGCGGAGCCCACCATAGAGGGTCTATGGTGGGCTCTGCAAGGTCACCCTCAGGTGGGATCTCAAGTGGGCTCTGCAAGGGGTGTAACTAGAGATCACAGGGCCCCGTACAAGATTTTGCTATGGGGCCCTGTGATTTCTAGTTACGCCCCTGACTGGGTGGAAAAACATTTCCTGACCAGCACCTGTTCATCAAGATGTCCGCTGTAACATTCACCCGGTGTAGAACACATGACATTCACCTTCCAGTGTAAAAGAAAACATTCATCAGCTCAACATGATGAATCTTCTGATGAAAATGCATAGCGAGGAAAATGGGACTGCTCCGAGATCGGCATGAAGAGTGACATCAGTGGACCCCACACCCACATCATAGGGGATGTCACAGTACTTCTAGGGTCCACTCCTCCTACAATACCTCCAGGGGACTGGCCACATGCAGCACGTTGCACGGGTCGGATAATGGCTTTTTGGCCATGGTTGAATACCCGTGTATACGTGCGCATAGTGCGTCGTGTGTGTGAGCATGTTAGGGTGTGTTCCTTGCACACAGGCCACGGAGGGTATGTACACTCCACCCCGGTGCTGCGACTTCTTCCCGGCTGGCATGTTTGTGAGATCGCCAATATCTGCCTTTCTGTTGTTTGACCCAGGATCAGCTAACTTGGCTTCTGTCTCCTGTTGCTGACTTCACTCGTTCCTGACTATTCTTGCCTGCTGCCTGCCTCGACCTCTGCCTGGACACTGACCATTCTGCCTGCCACCTGCCTCGACCTCTGCCTGGACACTGACCATTCTGCCTGCCGCCTGCATCGACCTCTGCCTGGACACTGACCATTCTGCCTGCCGCCTGCATCGACCTCTGCCTGGACACTGACCATTCTGCCTGCCACCTGCCTCGACCTCTGCCAAGACACTAACCATTCTGCCTGCCGCCTGCCTCGACCTCTGCCTGGACACTAACCATTCTGCCTGCCTCGACCTCTGGCTAGACACTGACCATTCTGTCTGTAGCCTGCCTCAACCTCTGCCTGCACACTGACCATTCTGTCTGCCACCTGCCTCGACCTCTGCCTAGACACTGACTATTCCTGCCTGCCGCCTGCCTCAACCTCTGCCTAGACACTGACCATTCTGCCTGCCACCTGCCTCAACCTCTGCCTAGACACTGACCTTTCTCCCTGCCGCCTGCCTCAACCTCTGCCTAGACACTGACCATTCTGCCTGCCGCCTGCCTCAACCTCTGCCTAGACACGGACCATTCTGCCTGCCGCCTGCCTCAACCTCTGCCTAGTCACTGACCATTCTGCCTGCCGCCTGCCTTGACCTCTGCCTGCACACTGACTATTCTGCCTGCCACCTGCCTCAACCTCTGCCTAGACACTGACCATTCTGCCTGCCGCCTGCCTCAACCTCTGCCTGCACACTGACCATTCTGCCTGCCACCTGCCTCGACCTCTGCCTGGACACTGGCCATTCTGCCTGCTGCCTGCCTCGACCTCTGGCTAGACACTGACCATTCTGCCTGCCGCCTGCCTCAACCTCTGCCTGCACACTGACCATTCTGCCTGCCGCCTGCCTCGACCACTGCCTAGACACTGACCATTCTGCCTGCCGCCAGCCTCAACCTCTGCCTAGATACTGATCATTCGGCCTGCCTCGACCTCTGTCTAGACACTAACCATTCTGCCTGCCGCCTGACTCAACCTCTGCCTGCACACTGACCATTCTGCCTGCCACCTGCCTCGACCTCTGTCTAGACACTGACCACTCTGCCTGCTGCCTGCCTCGACCTCTGGCTAGACACTGACCATTCTGCCTGCCGCCTGCCTCAACCTCTGCCTGCACACTGACCATTCTGCCTGCCTCGACCTCTGCCTAGACATTGACTTTTTCTGCTTGTCGCCTGCCTCGACCTCTGCCTAGACACTGACCATTCTCCCTGCCACCTGCCTCAACCTCTGCCTAGACAGTGACCATTCTTGCCTGCCGCCTGCCTCGACCTCTGTCTAGACACTGACCATTCTGTCTGTCGCCTGCCTCAACCTCTGCCTAGACACTGACCATTCTGTCTGCCACCTGCCTCAACCTCTGCCTAGACACTGACCATTCTGTCTGCTACCTGCCTCAACCTCTGCCTAGACAGTGACCATTCTTGCCTGCCGCCTGCCTCGACCTCTGTCTAGACACTGACCATTCTGTCTGCCGCCTGCCTCAACCTCTGCCTAGACACTGACCATTCTGTCTGCCACCTGCCTCGACCTCTGGCTAGACACTGACCATTCCGCCTGCCGCCTGCCTCAACCTCTGCCTAGACACTGACCATTCTTGCCTGCCGCCTGCATCGACCTCTGCCTGGACATTGACTATTCTTGCCTGCCGCTTGCCACAACCTTTGCCTAGACACTGACCACTCTGCCTGCCGCCTGCCTCAACCTCTGCCTAGACACTGCCCATTCTGTCTGCCACCTGCCTCGACCTCTGCCTAGACACTGACCATGCTGTCTGCTACCTGCCTCAACCTCTGCCTAGACACTGCCCATTCTGTCTGCCACCTGCCTCGACCTCTGCCTAGACACTGACCATGCTGTCTGCTACCTGCCTCAACCTCTGCCTAGACACTGCCCATTCTGTCTGCCACCTGCCTCGACCTCTGCCTAGACACTGACCATGCTGTCTGCTACCTGCCTCAACCTCTGCCTAGACACTGCCCATTCTGTCTGCCACCTGCCTCGACCTCTGCCTAGACACTGACCATGCTGTCTGCTACCTGCCTCAACCTCTGCCTAGACACTGCCCATTCTGTCTGCCACCTGCCTCGACCTCTGCCTAGACACTGACCATGCTGTCTGCTACCTGCCTCAACCTCTGCCTAGACACTGCCCATTCTGTCTGCCACCTGCCTCGACCTCTGCCTAGACACTGACCATGCTGTCTGCTACCTGCCTCAACCTCTGCCTAGACACTGCCCATTCTGTCTGCCACCTGCCTCGACCTCTGCCTAGACACTGACCATGCTGTCTGCTACCTGCCTCAACCTCTGCCTAGACACTGCCCATTCTGTCTGCCACCTGCCTCGACCTCTGCCTAGACACTGACCATGCTGTCTGCTACCTGCCTCAACCTCTGCCTAGACACTGCCCATTCTGTCTGCCACCTGCCTCGACCTCTGCCTAGACACTGACCATGCTGTCTGCTACCTGCCTCAACCTCTGCCTAGACACTGCCCATTCTGTCTGCCACCTGCCTCGACCTCTGCCTAGACACTGACCATGCTGTCTGCTACCTGCCTCAACCTCTGCCTAGACACTGCCCATTCTGTCTGCCACCTGCCTCGACCTCTGCCTAGACACTGACCATGCTGTCTGCTACCTGCCTCAACCTCTGCCTAGACACTGCCCATTCTGTCTGCCACCTGCCTCGACCTCTGCCTAGACACTGACCATTCTGTCTGTCGCCTGCCTCAACCTCTGCCTGGACATTGACTTTTTCTGCTTGACGCCTGCCTCAACCTCTGCCTGGACACTAACCATTCTGTCTGCCACCTGCCTCGACCTCTGGCTAGACACTGACCATTCTGTCTGTCGCCTGCCTCAACCTCTGCCTGGACACTGACCATTCTGCCTGCCGCCTGCCCCTTCTTCCTGTGTCCTCCGTCTTTATAATGGGAGGAGCTCCTCCTCTCTCTGGTAATGTCTATATGTTCTCATTCCTCCATCATGTCTCTTCAGAATCCTTACAGACCATCCAGCCTGAGACTGAAGACAATGTATGGAGACATCTCTTCCCACCGAGAACCACGAGGTACACGTGTGCCGCCATTTTCCTGCTGGTCATGCTGACTCTGTACTGTGTGTGCTGGAGGCAGGTGAGTGTCATCTCTTTGTAGGTGGAACCTCCCAGAGAAGGTGACACCGGAAGATTCTGGGAGGGTTTGGAGATAGAAGAGGAGATTAAAGTAAACTGGATACATGGAGTTTGTTCTGTGCACTGCACGTCACAAACAACTCCCGTCTCAGTGCCGCTGATCTCCTCCAGCCTTTTTAAGCCACTTCCTGTCTACATGCACGTGCTCCAGTGTTGGCTGCACACCATTAACCTGCAATGGTGGACCGTACCTGTGCAATGTGTGTCGGCGTGGCCGCATCTAGTCTCTGTCATAGGCTCACGTGACATGGTGACAACGCAGGAGTAGAGTTGGAAGACAGTGTTGTCACCCGATAATAATGTAATAAAAGCTGCAGATTAAAAGTTGATGTTAATCTGCTTATATTTTTCTTCCCTGGTCCCCGCCCCCCGCCATCAACATGATAATGAAATGTTTAGATAAAACCTTCCTGTGTTCATTACATGTCTTATTTTATACCCGGTGATGTCATCACTTGGTCTCTGTGGGGGCCGGCACATAGCTTCCTGAAAACATCCCAGCACCCTGCCTCAGAACTCCTTTCATTAGCCCTCAGCCCTGATGCAAGCAGTGGGCGGGGCTCTTGGGAGGAGTTATGCAAATATCAAAGTGCCTTGATGGGTGGGTGTCAGTCTGGAGAGGAGTGGGCGTTCCTCGGCGGGCTGTATTTGCATAGGTAACGCCCACATGTGACGCTGACCCTCCTTGATTGTGAGGTCCACCTACTGTATATACGGGGACATATTTCAGGTGTATTATTACATTGCGCAATGATGATGATGATGTTCTGTCTGGCAGGCTCAGTGATCCCATAATGGAGGACGAGGAACAAGATTGTCGTCCAGGACACGTCATATATATATATCTTATTACATCTATACCCCACGGGAACAGTTTGGACTTTATCATTGTTGGTGAACCTCCTTTAAAGCAGAACTCCGCCCATCAAAGTAATGCGTCCCCGTCCCCTCCCCCTCGCGGAATATCTATTTATTAGGAATGTAATGTAGGGGTCACATGACCCCCTCCCCAGTCCCATTCTTCTCCCTCCTGTGGTATGGCGGTGGGCAGGGAGCGGAGGAGACGCATGGACTACATGTCCCAGAGGCCTGTGCTGCTCAAGCTGCTGTGGGTGTGGCCACTGTGCTGTTTGGGCCAATAGTAAAGCCCGATTGGCTGTGGCGGCGGCGTCATTGTCCCGTAAATCTATCAGAGGAGGAGGAGGTGCCCGGCGCGAAGAACACGGAGCCGTAATGTCATGATCCACGATGGAGTTCTACTTTAAGGAAGTGAAGGTCACAATGTACATGACTGAGAGCGTACAATGTGACAAGACGGCCCATCCCAGAAAGGAACCCCCATTGGTCAGAGCGGGCCAGGTGACGGAAAGAAAGGCGGAGCCAAGACCAGTCCATTAGAAAAAAAAAAAGCTTTATTCAATAAAATTACACGTCTCCATCAGATATAAAAGAGTCTCATTTCCTGAGATATATATACAGATCTCTGCGTAGCACGCAGCAAGGAGTCCCAGCAATATATTACAAGGGTCGTAGTTCATGGCCACCGCCACATGGGGGCGCCATCCATCACATAGGGGCGCCATCCATCACATGGGGGCGCCATCCATTCCATGGGGACAACATCTATCACATGGGGGCGCCAATCATCACATGAGGGCGCCATCCATCACATGGGGAAACCATCCATCACATGGGGACGCCATCCATCACATGGGGACAACATCTATCACATGGGGGCGCCAATCATCACATGAGGGCGCCATCCATCACATGGGGAAACCATCCATCACATGGGGACGCCATCCATCACATGGGGACAACATCTATCACATGGGGACAACATCTATCACATGGGGACAACATCTATCACATGGGGACAACATCTATCACATGGGGGCGCCATCCGCCACATGGGGACGCCATCCATCACATGGGGAAACCATCCATCACATGGGGACGCCATCCATCACATGGGGAAACCATCCATCACATGGGGACGCCATCCATCACATGGGGGCGCCATCCATTCCATGGGGACAACATCTATCACATGGGGGCGCCATCCATCACATGAGGGCGCCATCCATCACATGGGGGCACCATCCGCCACATGGGGACGCCATCCATCACATGGGGAAACCATCCATCACATGGGGACGCCATCCATCACATGGGGACGCCATCCATCACATGGGGACGCCATCCATCACATGGGGACACCATCCATCACATGGGGACAACATCTATCACATGGGGGCGCCATCCATCACATGGGGACGCCATCCATCACATGGGGGCGCCATCCGCCACATGGGGACGCCATCCATCACATGGGGAAACCATCCATCACATGGGGACGCCATCCATCACATGGGGACGCCATCCATCACATGGGGACGCCATCCATCACATGGGGACACCATCCATCACATAGGGGCACCATCTGCCACATGGGGACGCCATCCAACCCATGGGGAACCATCTATCACATGGGGATAACATCTAACACATGGGGGCGCCATCCATCACATGGGGGCACCATCCATCACACGGGGGCGCCATCCATCACACGGGGGCGCCATCCATCACATGGGGATAACATCTAACACATGGGGGCGCCATCCATCACATGGGGGCACCATCCATCACACGGGGGCGCCATCCATCACACGGGGGCGCCATCCATCACATGGGGACGGAGGAGCTTTTTCGGAGTTGGCCTTTAACAATTTCTCCTCTCGGTGAATCAACAAACATTCACCGCACTCCAAACTTTCACCATGAATTCACTACTCCTGACTATAAAAGAGTTTTCTCTCGGTGGATGATCAGAGACAATAGGCCCATGTGTGGTTGATGATCGGCCACCATCACACCTGTAATAGGTAAGTCATTAGGAGGCATCACCAACCGGTGAGCTCTCTGCACACACGGAGGTCGGGAAGATTTCGGGTTGATCTTAGTTTAGGAATTCCTGTAATAAATGTTCATCTGTCTGGTGAGAGCCCACAAGAACCTCTACGACCCCGGTGGTGCCCATTACAAGAACCTCTACGACCTTCAAAAAGCCTTTTTAAATCATCCGAAAATGCCTCCGTTCCCATGTATACGGGGTGGGGGGTGGGGAGGCTTAAGGGTATATAAGAGGGACTTATGTAACCTGACTCATCCTTCCCCCTTCTCGGTGAGTAGACTTCAAGGAACCTATTGACTAAACAATGACTTGACCTTTGACCTGACCAAGTGGTCGGCTGTTTGGAGAGTCTCAGGGGGTCACCGGGTTAGAAAAGCTTTCCATAATAACCCAATGATGGGACTAACTTTAGCACTTTGGCTCCTCCCCGGCGGCTCCTTCCTATAGGCACGGGAGGGGGGAGGGGAGTCTTAAGGGTACATAAAAGGGACTTATGTAACCCGACTCATCCTTCCCCCTTCTCAGTGAGTAGACTTCAAGGAACCTATTGACTAAACAATTACTTGACCTGACCAAGTGGTCGGCTGTTTGGAGAGTCTCAGAGGTCACCGGGTTAGAAAAGCTTTCCATAATGGGACTGACTTTAGTACTTTGGTTCCTCCCCGGCGGGTCTCTTCCCTATAGGCACAAACATGGATACTCGATGGAAGGAAACCTGAATATTTCACCTGGTGGTACCTACGGGTCCGTCTTCACGAATAAGTCTTCAGCATACGGCACCAAACACTGCTTGGGGGTTTATAATACTTCTTAGATAAGTTGTTATATGGCGGCTCTGTCCCTGGCTCTCCATGGATAAAGTCAGGAAGAGTTCGTTCTACACGTTGGTGTCACTTAGAGCTGTAGATACCCGGCCATAGACGGGCAAACCCCCCACCTGGAATGTTGGGCAGATAGACCTCTGCTCCTCCTCACTCCCGAATGCCCATCGCGGCGTTCTTCCCAATGCGGAATGTTGTACACACGGTGACTCTGCCTTTTATCTGTTCACAGATGGAGCAGCCCTTCACCTTGGCGCGGTGCAAACCCTCCTATGAACAATTCCCCCAAATTCAGGTAAAATCTGAAACTTCTGGTGTCTCAGTTGACTGCAACTGACACAAGTCGGAAACCAGCGATGACCGTCCATAGAACACATAACACACACGGATCATCTGCAGGCAATATAAACCGACGGCGGAGCGTCCGCCCCAATCCCGGCACACGCCGGACATTTATGGCACAAAATCAGCGACGACAAGGAAGGCGTTCCAGAAACGTTCCTGGGATTTTTCCGGAAGTTCAGACGTTTGTAAGCCAACTCCAGGACAAAGCTTTTCCCATTTGGTTCTGAATTGGTTGCGGAATTTTTATTGCTGTCGGCGTCTCATTTTCTAGTTTTCTTCTGACTTCCTGTCTATCGGGCGGACAGATATCGGGTTCTAATACTTCTCTTTCTTTATTGTGATATACAAATTTCTGACCAATTTCCATAATATGAAGGAACATTAAAGGAGAACTATGGGGTCACGGCTTTTCCCCATAGTCCTCCCAAAGGGTCACGGGAGGACACAAACCAGCGCCCTCCCGTGACCCAAAGCTCAGTATATCGGGAGCTACAGGATCTCCATCCATGGCGGTGTATTGTGTTACCAATGGTGTGTTTGGTGACTGTGGTCCCAACTGCCCGGAGATCCTTCACAAGCTCCTCCCCCCCCATGTAGTTCTGGGCGGATCCCTCGCTTTTCTCATCCTCACCCCATGAGGGGAAACCTTGCATGGAGCTCCAGACCGAGGGCCATTGGTGGTTATTTTGTATTCCTTCTCCCCGAGCTTCTTGCTGAGAGTCTTGTAGCCCATTCCAGCCTCGGGCAGGGCCGCGGTCCCTGACCTCCTCTGACAGCTCTTTGGTCTCACCCATGGTGGGGGAGGTTTGAATGGAAAAAAGAGATTCTGTGGTCAGGTGACGTTAGGAGCACCTTCTTAAAGTGACAGGACTTATCTGTGTACCACATGGCCAGTCTGTGGGAGGAGCCAGTCTGTGGGAGGAGCCAGAATTATTCCTGGTTGGTTGGGGATCAAATACTTCTTTTACTCCCTGAACTGCAACTCCATTTATAACATTTGTGTCATGTGACTTCTCTGGAGTTTGGTGGATATTCCGTCTCCGATGATACAAATTATATCTGCCGGGGAGCCAATCAGTATCCTCCGTACTGTAAATAAGCCGCGACTCATTACCACCCCAAACATTTCCGTACGTCGCTAGAGTGTTCAGGTTTTGCTGAATGAAAAGGCGGCAACCCAATGCACAACATTTACACCATGTTCATGTGCAGTGGCGTCACATCACCGCTCCGGGTGTCACCCAGCCTCGGGACGCCCCTGGTCTCCACAATGTTCTTCTCGCCCACCATGGCTTCCTTCTGCACAGCCTACAAAAGCAACAGGCCAAGACCCTAATCAGTCCCCAGGCCAAGACATTGTGGCTCCAGGACACCCTGAGCGTGTCCAGCACTGGATGGTTAGGGGAAGTCCTGACAACCATCCCATGCTTTCTTGGTGGGCATAGGCCAGGGATGTCCAAACTGCGGCCCTCCAGCTGTGGGTGAAACTACAAATCCCATGATGCATCTCTCTCCGGGAGTCGTGGCTGTGAGAATCTTGCAAAGCCTCATGGGATTCGTAGTTCCACCGCAGCTGGAGGGCCGCAGTTTGGACATTCCTGGCATAGGGTGTCTTAGCCACCTCTGGTACTGCAACTTCCTCTTACAGGAGGTCAGACAGAACAGGAAGTGTGGGGGGTTCCCCTAATGGGGACACAAGGCAGCAACAAAAACACATTTTGCTAACAGTGTAAGGAAGGTTCAGAACCTCTGTCAGGGCTTTATTGCTGTGTGTCCCCGGGAGGGAGATTCACCCTCACTTCCTGTCCGGGTGACAGGTTTCAGGACATGAAGAGAATAGAAAAAACTCTACGTGGACACAGACAGCAGATAAAAGTTTTACCCTCTCACCCGCTTTATCCAGAACTAAAAAGAAAAACCTTTTTTCCTGAAGTTGGCATTGCGAGGAGAATGTCGCTCGCTCGGTGGTGGATATGGGAGCCGCTTCACTTGTCAATAGATGGCGACTGTTCAGTCAGTCTTGTGATCCAGACGGCCCTGCACGGCCAAGTCTGTGACCTCACTTACTACTAATAAAGTTAGGCAATACAGCTCGGTCTACTGCCCCAAGTGGCCTATGAAGGTTAAGCAACACATTGATGCGTCCCCTCCGGTTATCATGTTACCTGTGCTAGACTGACACTATTGGAAGCCGCAGAACCTGAACCGGTCAGAGCGCTGCCCCCTCGGAGCCAATATAGAACTGGACCGAAACGAGACATAAACCATCCCAAACACGGGACATCTTCATCTACACAAACCAACCCCATTGAGGACTCGCCCACTGCCAGGATCTGAGTGAATGTCATCACTGAATAAAACATGACGTCATCAAGAACGTCCTCCATGCGGAAGTCGGAATGATCACCGTGGTTACCGGTTGGCGAAATATGTAAAACATGAAATATAATATATCTTTTTTAAAGTGCGCACAAATAATATACAATTATTAAGGATATTCCGCGGCACAACCAAGACACCAACATGACCCGAAACATTCACCTGATGCACCCCACGTTT
>NW_017309107.1:13275-14968 GCF_000935625.1 Nanorana parkeri | reverse complement strand
AGGTGTCGCCAGTGAAAGTCCCGGTATTATCACAGCATACAAACTCATCTGAGCTCTTCCGGCCTTGTGGTCACAGTTTGGTGGTGGTGGTTGTTTGGTCAGTTGGTGGTGAAGACCCTTTTCTGTTCCACCGTGACTGTCCCCCGTGTACAGAGCCAGCTCCATACAGACACGGTGTGACCAGTTTGTGAAGGTCACTCAAGTTCCTCCTTACCAGAGCCCCGACCTCAACCCTCTGGGCAGGGCAGCCATCAGGGGGGGTGCGGCCGATACTCATGTAAGGGGCCCGGGCAGCCTGGGGGGGCCCACCCGGGTCCCTTACATGGCCGACGGTGAAGGGTGAGGAGGCGGAGGCCTGGCCTAGCAGCGCAGGGCCCCAGCATTGCCGCTCCAGTGGCTCTGAGACAAGCTGGGGCCCCATCAGCGAAGCTGCTCGTCTGATGTCAGACTGGCTGGAAGTGACCTCACGTTAGTGACGTGACATCACTTCTGGCCGGTCCGGCGGCAGACGAGGCCATGTGTGCAGGTAAGAGGAGCTAGGAAGGAAGGAAAGAAAGGAGGGAGGGGAGGGGATGCAGCCCTGACCAGCCCACCATAGACAGTCTGAGATGGGCTGTGCAGCATATATGGTGGGCTCTTCAGGGTCACTCTCAGGTGGGTCCTGCGTCCAGCGCGTCACTAAGCCCGGCGTCCATCGGTGGGGGGGGGCCCGGCCTGAAGCCGTGTAAGGGGCCCCAAAATTTCTGATGGCTGCCCTGCCTCTGGGACACAGGGACACTTGAGTTTCATAGGAATTATTGAGTTCAGGTGCCCAAAGCCAGCTCCATAAAGACATGGTGTGACCGGATTGGTGGAGGAACTCGAGTGCCCTGCACAGAGCCCCGACCTCAACCCTACTGAACACCTCTGGGGTGAATTGGTATGCTGATGGTGAGCCAGATCTTCTCATCCAACATCACAAATGGGACAAATACCCCCAGACACCCTCCGAAATCTTGTGTGAAGCCTTCCCAGAAGAGCGGAGGATGTGATAGCCACAAAGGGGCCAACTTTATATTAATGTCCATGGGGCAAAAACTCCATTCTATTGGCCTGGGGACACCAACTCCAAATTATTGGCCTGGGGACACCAACTCCATTCTATTGGCCTGGGGACACCAACTCCATTCTATTGGCCTGGGGACACCAACTCCATATTATTAGCCTGGGGGCACCAACTCCATATTATTGGCCAAGGCGGTAACGGCAACTCCATATTATTGGCCTGGGGACACAACCTCCATACTATTGGCCTGGGGACACAACCTCCATATTATTGGCCTGGGGACACCAACTCCATATTATTGGCCTGGGGACACCAACTCCATATTATTAGCCATGGGGGTAAAGGCAACTCCATATTATAGGCCTGGGGGCACCAACTCCATATTATTGGCCTGGGAGCACCAACTCCATATTATTGGCCTGGGGACACCAACTCCATATTATTGGCCTGGGAGCACCAACTCCATATTATTGGCCTGGGAACACCAACTCCATATTATTGGCCTGGGGACACAAACTCCATATTATTGGCCTGGGAGCACCAACTCCATATTATTGGCCTGGGAACACCAACTCCATATTATTGGCCTGGGGACACCAACTCCATATTATTGGCCTGGGAGCACCAACTCCATATTATTGGCCTGGG
>NW_017309107.1:6356-13206 GCF_000935625.1 Nanorana parkeri | reverse complement strand
TGATGGTCGGGGGAGGGGGGGTTGTCCACAGACTTTTGGCCATATAGTGTTGGCCAGAACGTCACCAAGTTCAAACATTTTTACAAAAACGTCACTGAACTTTGGGGCAACTGCTCATAAAGTCCAAACTGATCCCCTTTTTCTGGATCAGACTTTTGATTCGGTTTTCGTTTCCAGATCCTGGTGGTTTGAAAGCCAAAAGATCGCAGTGCCGAGCCAGGCACATCGGTTTCTGACAAGGAGACACAAGTCTATACCACAGACCACAATTGTCTTACACTTAGAAGTGCTGAATAGATAAAATATAGAACTTTATTATCTACACGTAGACATTCGGTCTACACATAGATCTCAGACACTTAAATAGAGAATAACACTCAGCTCAGTCGCTGCCAATATTGTGCAAATAAGAACTCGGCCCCTCTAGCACCAAATCAGTGTCAACTGCCAAGACGGTGAGGGACCATGTGCTGCCCAGTCATGTGACAACATAGGGCAGGCCAATCATTTTTTTTTCCCCATGCATGTTCCTTCAGCCACACAGATCACAAAGGAGGAATGTAGCATGAGCTCTCTGGGGGGGGGGACAGACATGACATGTTCTTCTGGGCGCTCCCCCCATCTTGCTATGGACCAGCTTACCATGTCAATCATTAAGTGCTAAGAACATCGGGAACAAAGCAGCTGTCAGGAGCTCCCACCGGGCCGAAGGTGCAAGCCTGGAATAATCGATGAGGGTGGAGGCAATTTCATATTATTGGCCTGGAACACCAACTCCATATTATTGGCCATGGGGGTGGAGGCAACTCCATATTATTGGCCATGGGGGTGCAGCCAACTCCATATTATTGGCCATGGGGGTGGAGGCAACTCCATATTATTGGCCATGGGGGTGGAGGCAACTCCATATTATTGGCCATGGGGGTGGAGGCAACTCCATATTATTGGCCATGGGGGTGGAGGCAACTCCATTCTATTGGCTTGGGGACACCAACTTCATATTATTGGCCATGGGGGTGGAGGCAACTCCATGTTATTGGCCTGGAACACCAACTCCATATTTGTGACCATGGGGGTAGAGGCAACTCCATTCTATTGGCTTGGGGACACCAACTCCATATTATTGGCCATGGGGGAAAGGGCAACTCCATATTATCAGGGGCCGAAGGTGCAAGCCTAGAATAATCAATGAGGGTGGAGGCAATTTCATATTATTGTCCATGGGGGTGGAGGCAACTCCATATTATTGGCCTGGAACACCAACTCCATATTATTGGCCATGGGGGTGGATGCAACTCCATTCTATTGGCTTGGGGACACCAACTCCATATTATTGGCCATGGGGGTGGAGGCAACTCCATGTTATTGGCCTGGAACACCAACTCCATATTTGTGACCATGGGGGTAGAGGCAACTCCATTCTATTGGCTTGGGGACACCAACTCCATATTATTGGCCAAAGGGGTAAGGGCAACGCCATATTATCAGGGGCCGAAGGTGCAAGCCTAGAATAATCAATGAGGGTGGAGGCAATTTCATATTATTGTCCATGGGGGTGGAGGCAACTCCATATTATTGGCCTGGAACACCAACTCCATATTATTGGCCATGGGGGTAGAGGCAACTCCATTCTATTGGTGTGCTAAGAACATCTGGAACAAAGCAGCTGTCACCGGGCCGAAGGTGCAAGCCTGGAATAATCAATTCTTATTGACTCATAAAAGTGCAGTGAATGGTCTCCAGCCATCTGACATAAAGGGGAATTTCAAGGGACAGATAATAATAATCACAACACCCGGGAACGCCCTCATCTCAGAAGAAGACATTTTCACCTGTTATTGATTATCTCAAATACACATCTGTTGGCACGTCAATGGAAGTCAGGGGAGGACTGGGCCAGGGAAGTAGGCATTTGCCCCTCCAAGGACAAGACTAATGAGATAGGATGGTGGCCCTGAGTGATAATACTTGACATTGGTCACAGGGGGGAACCCGCAGTGACACGTGCTGGGTGTCACATAGATATCCATTTTCTGTTCAGAGCTGCAATAGCAGCATCTTGTAGAAGGAATTCTTCCAGCACCATCTTCCTGGCCACCTGTGAATCACCAGGCTTATGCTGTCTCGGGACCTTCTTGGGCATACACTGGGTCTACCATAGAATGGCCACCTATGAACCACCAGGCTTATGCAGTCTCTGGACCTTCTTGGACATACACTGGGTCTACCACAGAGTGGCCACCTGTGAACCACCAGGTGGCTCTGAGATGTCATGAGACCGTATGCCAAGAAGCCACGATGGAAGCCCATGCTGGAACATCTAAAGGTGTGTCACCATAACCCAAGTCATTCATGGACACCCACCTATCCATGTGGCACCATGGCACTTTGTCGGAAGGTTCCCAGTCCTCCCCTGGTGGAAGTCATCATATTATCATACAAAGCCTGGTGCCATGACCCAACAATTGGTGAACACTTAACCAAACAAGGTGACATCAGATGCACGCTGGTAAACATAACAAGAGATGGACACATTGGGGTTAATAGCAGTCATCCTGTGAGCGTTAGCCGTGGAGAGAGTCTGAGAGGTGGGTGATGGGAAGTACATAATACGCTTAGTCCTATAGGAATGAAGCATTCTGACGGCAAGGATCCCAGAGCCAGGCCACCAAATATATCTGTGAGTGCCGGGGCCTGCTGGCTGGTAAAGTCAATGATTGAAGAAATTCCTTGGCTTCTTTATGGCTTCCGCAGGCTCCTGTATGACTCCTGATCTGTATATCCAACTTGTCCATTCCTGCATTGTGTGGGAAAGGCGTCAGGACACCACAGGCTGTGATTTGTTGGCTCTTCCACATCTCCCTCATATAATGATAGACATAATGGGAACTCAATCTGCCTTGCTTAGGTGTGAGAATGACCAGGCACCCCCCCCCACTATCACCCCCCGACTGACATGTTTCAGCATTCCATGGGCCAATTTCAGGAGCCACCGAGCACATCTGGAAACGTGAGGTGCTCATTATCACTTGGCAAGATGGAGGAATGTTTCCTACTTCATGGCCCTCCTAAGACACGGGAGAACACGGTGTGGCTGCACCTGCACCACATTCTGCCGTACCATGGTGCCACCTGGAGCTCAATGAAAATGGGCGACTCTAGAAAGCCTCAGCTCCTTGAAGAAGAGGACCTGTCATATTATTGCCTTTTGCATGAAGGACGTGTAGATGTTATGCGATTGTCCCACAATGAGTCTCTTCTGTTCACAGTATCTGCAACCTGGGAGGTCTCTCTCTATACTCTGGGGGGGGGTTCTGGGTAATAAAAGCAAAGTCTTCATAATACAAATGGAAGAAGAGTAAGCCATGACTCACTGCGCTGACGTTTAAGCTTGGCACACTGCATTCCCTTTACACTCTTCAGTTTACTGACCACTATGCACTTTCTTTGCCTGTCTGTGACATATCGGTGATGATATCATGCAGATAGGGGTCTATGGGTGATGCTCTAACCTTCGTTGGAACACATCTGTAGATGTCATCCTGTTACTGGTGGTGGGCATCTAGCTTGGCATTGCAGCCAACAGGTCATCGTAAAGGCCACATTATGATTCGGTTTCTAAACTAGCTTAGGATCAAGGGAATAGGCAAGAGAAGTGTAACCAACAGTAATCTTGGGACCTTCTTGGAAGTACACTGGGTCTACCATAGAGTGGCCACCTGTGAACCACCAGCCTTATGTAGTCTTGGGACCTTCTTAGAAGTACACTGGGTCTACCACAAAGTGGCCACCTGTGTTATGTAGTCTTGGGACCTTCTTGGACCTTCACTGGGTCTACCACATAGTGGCCACCTGTGAACCACCAAGCTTATGTAGTCTCGGACCTTCTTGGAAGTACACTGGGTCTACCACAGAGTGGCCACCTGTGAACCAGCAGGCTTATGTAGTCTTGGGACCTTCTTGGAAGTACACTGGGTCTACCGTAGAGTGGCCACCTGTAAACCACCAGGCATATGTAGTCTCTGGACCTTCTTAGAAGTACACTGGGTCTACCACAGAGTGGCCACCTGTGAACCACCAAGCTTATGTAGTCTTGGGACCTTCTTAGAAGTACACTGGGTCTACCACAAAGGGGCCACCTGTGTTATGTAGTCTTGGGACCTTCTTAGAAGTACACTGGGTCTACCACAAAGGGGCCACCTGTGTTATGTAGTCTTGGGACCTTCTTAGAAGTACACTGGGTCTACCACAGAGGGGCCACCTGTGAACCACCAGGCTTATGTAGTCTTTGGACCTTCTTGGAAGTACACTGGGTCTACCACAGAGTGGCCACCTGTGAACCATCAGGCTTATGTAGTCTTGGAACCTTCTTAGAAGTACACTGGGTCTACCACAGAGTGGCCACCTGTGAACCACCAGGCTTATGTAGTCTTGGGTCCTTCTTGGAAGTACACTGGGTCTACCACAAAGTGGCCACCTGTGTTATGTAGTCTTGGGACCTTCTTGGACTTACACTGGGTCTACCACAGAGTGGCCACCTGTAAACCACCAGGCTTATGTAGTCTTGGGACCTTCTTAGACGTACACTGGGTCTACCACAGAGTGGCCACCTGTAAACCACCAGGCTTATGTAGTCTTGGGACCTTCTTAGACGTACACTGGGTCTACCACAGAGTGGCCACCTGTGAACCACCAGCCTTATGCAGTCTCTGGACCTTCCTGGAAGTACACTGGGTCTACCGTAGAGTGGAATCCACAAGCAATGCGGACCTTCGCTTTCATTGGACACCTCTGAACCACCAGTCTGCAAGCAGTAATCCCCAGCAGTATATACAATGCAGACATGTTCCTGGTCCTGTTTGAATTCCCAGGCACACATCTCCTGGGCCACCAGCCGAGGGTACCGCTGCTCTATCGTGTAGTAACAGCTCTCCAAATCCACACCGGCTTTAGACGTAATAAAAGAGCAACACTGAAACTCAATAAAAAGCCATTCATTTTGACCCTACAATCCAATGCCGTGGATCTTTTGGTGCGTGGTCAGATTCTGCTTGTGCCGGAAGGTTTTGCCGCAGTCGTTGCATTGGTAAGGTCTTTCTCCGGTGTGGGTGCGGAGATGCGCAATGAGGTGGTGTTTCTGGATGAAGCTTTTGCCGCACTCGGAGCAGGTGAAGGGGCGTTCTCCAGTGTGAGTCTGCTGGTGGCACTTGAGGTACTCCCGCTTGCGGAAGCTTTGCCCGCAGTCGTTGCACTTGTACGGTTTTTCCCCGGTGTGGGTGCGACCGTGGATCTTCAGGTGCTCGCAGGTGCTGAATGTTTTTCCACACTCACTGCAGATGTAGGGGCGTTCCCCGGTGTGAGTTCTCTGGTGCCTCACCAAGTGCTGCTTCTGGATGAAGCCCTTGCCGCAGTCGGTGCAGGTAAACGGTCGCTCCCCGGTGTGGATCTGCTGGTGTCTCTTCAGGCAGTCCCGTTTGTGGAACGTCTTCTGGCAAGACTCGCACTTGAAGGGCCTCTCCCCGGTGTGGGTGTGAAGGTGGAACTTCAAGTGCTTCAGGAAGCGGAACATTTTGCCGCACTCGCCGCACTCAAACGGCTTCTCTCCCGGTGCTGGCCGCTGGCTCTCGCTGTTCTCGCTGTCTTCATCCCGGCACTGCCCGGTCTCCTCGTCCTGGGCCTTTTTATGGGCTTTCAAGAGTTTCTGGGACTTGAAGGTCCTGCCGCAGTCTTCGCACTTGTTGGGCCGTTGACCGGTGTGGAGGCGGCTGTGTCTCTTCAGGTGCTCGTACGTGGTGAAGCTCTTTCCGCACTCGCTGCAGATGTGCGGGCTGCCTCGGCAGTTGCCATTGGCGGAGTTCGGATAGGGTAACTCTTCCACAATGACCACAGTGAACGGTCGCTCGCCGGAATGGGTTCTCTGGTGCCGGATGAGGTGATGTTTCTGGATAAAGCCCTTGCCGCATTCCTCACAGGAGAAAGGACGTTCACCCGTGTGGATCTGCTGGTGGCGTCTCAAGTGTTCCCGCTTACGGAACCCCTTGCCGCAGTCCTCGCATTCGTGCGGCTTTTCTCCGCGGTGCAGCTTTTGGTGGAACTTCAGGTGCTTGAAGGTTCGGAAGCTCTCGTCGCACTCGTTGCAGCTGTAACTGGTCTCCCCGGAATGGCTCCTCTGGTGAGCCATGAGCGTCTGCTTGTGCCGAAACCGCTTGCCGCACTCTTCGCACTTGTGGATGCGTTCACCGGTGTGTGTCTGTTGGTGGACCTTCAGCACCCGGTGGGCTCGAAAGCTCTTGCCGCAGTCCTCGCACTTGTAGGGGCGTTCCCCGGTGTGGATCCTCTGGTGGATCTTCAGCCGTTCGTTGGTGCTCAAGCTCTTCCCGCACTCCTCGCATTTGAAAGGCCGCTCCCCCGTGTGGGTCCTGAGGTGGGTGACCAAGTGCTGCTTCTGGATGAAACTCTTCCCGCACTCTATGCAGTTGTAGGGACGCTCGCCGGTGTGGGTCTGCTGATGGCGCTTCAGACTGTCTCGCTTCCGGAAGTTCTTCCCGCACTCTGTGCACTGATAGGCCTTCTCTCCCTCCTCCCTGGTGGGGTCGCCCTGGGCCATGCTGGGGCTGAAGCTGTCCAGGTAGGAGGAGGTGTGGTCGGCTTTGTCCTCCTCCTGGTTCCCCCGGGACTGACTTCGGGAAGACTGACTGCCACCGTAACCCACACCGCCGGAACATGCCGAAGGGGCTTCCAGCGCGGGCAGTGCCGAGGGGTCACCATTGTCCAGCTTCTCGGTGTACTTTGAGATGATCTTTTCTTTGTCATTCACCGGGCCGTCCTCTACAAGACAGAAGGGGGGGGG
>NW_017309107.1:4416-4919 GCF_000935625.1 Nanorana parkeri | reverse complement strand
GAGGGTGGGAGAGGGGGGGAGTGAGGGGGGGGGAGAGAGCGTTATCTCTAGATAGGTCAGGGGTGGAATGATCTGCACAATATATCAATATGGATCTGTCAGTGGTGTGACTGAGCGATGTTCTGCAGGCGTGTGGGGAGGTCAGTGGTGGGAAGTTCTGCAGACGTGTGGGGAGGTCAGTGGTGGGATGTTCTGCAGACGTGTGGGGAGGTCAGTGGTGGGATGTTCTGCAGACGTGTGGATGGGTCGGTGGTGGGAAGTTCTGCAGACGTGTGGGGAGGTCGGTGGTGGGATGTTCTGCAGACGTGTGGGGAGCTCAGTGGTGAGATGTTCTGCAGACGTGTGGGGAGGTCAGTGGTGGGATGTTCTGCAGACGTGTGGGGAGGTCAGTGGTGGGATGTTCTGCAGACGTGTGGAGAGGTCAGTGGTGGGATGTTCTGCAGACGTGTGGAGAGGTCAGTGGTGGGAAGTTCTGCAGACGTGTGGAGAGGTCAGTGGTGGGA
>NW_017309107.1:2764-3317 GCF_000935625.1 Nanorana parkeri | reverse complement strand
GGTCAGCGGTGGGATTTTCTGCAGACCTGGTGGGAGGTTAGTGGTGGGATGTTCTGCAGACGTGTGGGGAGGTCAGTGGTGGGATGTTCTGCAGACGTGTGGGGAGGTCGGTGGTGGCATAGTCTGTAGCACACACGAACACGTATGATTACCGAGCGCTATGAGGGCCTCGTAGTTCTCCTTCATCATGTCTTTGTATAATTCCTTCTGACATTCCTCCAGATCCTTCCACTCGTCCTCAGAGAAGTACGCCGCCACATCGTCAAATGTCACGGGAACCTGGAAGAACACACTATGAGATCATACAACGCCCGGACCAAACACATACATGTCATCTCTTCCACTGATCCCCCAATTATACATGTGATCCCAGAAAGATGTAATGAGACATCATCCTCCTACATGGCATGGGAGCCATACATGTAGATATGTAGTAGATGAACACGTATGGAGGTTATACATGTAGATGATATGTAGTAGATGAACACATATGGAGGGTATACATGTAGATATGTAGATGAACACGTATGGAGGGTATACATGTAGATATGTA
>NW_017309107.1:0-1125 GCF_000935625.1 Nanorana parkeri | reverse complement strand
TGTAGTAGATGAACACGTATGGAGGGTATACATGTAGATATAGAGTAGATGAACACGTATGTAGGCTATACATGTAGATATGTATTAGATGAAGATACATGGGAGCCATACATGTAGATATGTTGTATATGAACACGTATAGAGGTTATACACGTAGATATGTAGCAGATGTACACGTATGAAGGGTATACATGTAGATATGTTGTAGATGAACACGTGTGGAGGTTATACATGTAGATCTGTAGTAGATAAACACGTATGGTGCTTATACATGTAGATAGTTAGTAGATGAACACGTATGGAGGGTATACATGTAGATATGTAGTAGATGAACACGTATGGAGGGTATACATGTAGATATGTACTAGATGAACACGTATGGAGGTTATACATGTAGATCTGTAGTAGATAAACACGTATGGTGCTTATACATGTAGATAGGTAGTAGATGAACACGTATGGAGGGTATACATGTAGATCTGTAGTAGATGTACACGTATGGAGGGTATACATGTAGATATGTACTAGATGAACACGTATGGAGGGTATACATGTAGATAGGTAGTAGATGAACACCTATGGAGGTTATACATGTAGATATGTAGTAAATGAACACGTATGGAGGGTATACATGTAGATGTAGTAGATGAACACGTATGGAGGGTATACATGTAGATAGGTAGTAGATGAACACATATGGAGGTTATACATGTAGATATGTACTAGATGAACACGTATGGAGGTTATACATGTAGATATGTAGTAGATGAACACGTATGGATTATGTAGTAGATGAACACGTATGGAGGGTATACATGTAGATATGTAGTAGATGAACACGTATGGAGGGTATACATGTAGATATGTAGTAGATGAACACGTATGGAGGGTATACATGTAGATATGTAGTAGATGAACACGTATGGTGGTAGATATGAAGCAGTTGTATGATTGGACTCTTTGCTGTACACACATCACACATGTTCCTTCCTCTCTCCTACCTGTGCCGTGTCCCCCTCCGGCTTCTCCAGCTCTCTCCGTGTGGAGGGGAGACTCAGCCTGTCTCCAGCCGTGACCGAGCAGATCATCTGGGAGCCGTGCCGGGGCCCTTCGCTCCCTACACCA
>NW_017309106.1:68080-99540 GCF_000935625.1 Nanorana parkeri | reverse complement strand
GACTAATGTCTTTATTCAACCTCAAATACTATGTAACTGTTAGAACAGATACATTAAAAACATATAGGGGGGAATTCATCAAAACTGGAGCAGACACAATCTAGAGCAGTTGCCCAGGGCAACCAATCAGCTTCTCCCTTCAGTTTGTTCAGTTAAAGTTTGAAAATGAAATAGAGAGGCTGATTGATTGCCATGGGCTACTGCTCCAGTTTTGATAAATTCCCTTCACTGTGCGGGGTCACCTGAGATGTGCGGGGTCACCTGAGATGTGCGGGGTCACCTGAGATGTGTGGGGTCACCTGAGATGTGTGGGGTCACCTGAGATGTGTGGGGTCACCTGAGATGTGCGGGGTCACTGAGGATGTGTGGGGTCACTGAGGATGTGTGGGGTCACTGAGGATGTGTGGGGTCACTGAGGATGTGTGGGGTCACTGGAGATGTGCAGGGTCACTGGAAAAGTGTGGTGTCATCGGAGATGTGTGGGGGGTGACCGGAGATGTGCGGGGGTCACCGGGGATGTGCAGGGTCACCGAGGATAAGCGGGGGTCACCGGGGATGTGCGGGGTCACTGGGGATGTGTGTGGAGTGTCACCAGGGACTGTGCGCAGCGTATCGCTGCATCCCTAATAGAAGATTTTTGTCTTGGGTACTGATGCGGATTGTAGTTCCCATCCTATATTTTGATTGCTTTTATATATTTAACGTTCACCTGTTTTTGTGGCAAATTTGATTGTGTTTAATGAGTAAACTGTGGATAAATTGGAGTGATTTAGTTGAACATTGGGGGTATATCAGTTACACAGGGCGGTGTAAATCACAATCTCCCGGTCACTCTGCACTGCCCGGGGGGTGGTACCACCATGAATATTAATGATGCTCGTGCACAAGGGAAGCAAAGCATTGTGGGAAAAGGAGTTTCTCCACACCCTAAATTGTAGTTTCCACTGTACACAGCAGCCTGGCAGCCATTTCAAAAATATATGTGGAGCCTGAGAGAACAACAACAACAAAAGTTAAGTTTTTGTGTTTATATCCAGGATCTGCATATGCCGCCATCATCTACACACCGTGTACATTGCTGGCATTTTTATGTTAATGCTCCACAAAGGTGGAAATGGGCTTTTCGGTGGAAAGACATTTTTCTCTGGTGTTTTCTTGTAAACACCATGTGTAGAACCCTCTGTGTCTAACTAGAAGGCACTACCAAATGACACAAATTAGCAGAGGTAAATGGTGGGATGTAACAAGACACAAGATGCATGGTAAATAATAATAATAATAAAGTAGACTGCTTGTGGCAGCACATTTATCATTACCAGATGTTCTTTCAGAATGTGATAAACTGTTGTTTCTGACTTGTCCAATGTTTCACTTATTTGGGTGACCATTAGATGTGTAGATTGCAATACTATGTATACATCATGTACACATTTTGTTTTTTTTGCACACATTTTTTTTTATTATTTTCAAATAGACATTACAATAAAACATAAGCTATACTTGAGTAACATCAAAAGTATAGACAAATAAAGCAGAAAATATGGGAAATACACACGGTAAAATATAATATTTAGGAATGAACGACCAAATAGGACTCTTGGCTACAAGGAACACATAGAGGGAATCATAGCAAATAGAGTAATAGAGTAACCATTAATAGAGGGCAACGCTTAAATTTGGCTCTTGGAATCAAAGCCCCATACAAAAACAGGGATACATGTGCTAGTACTGCCCAATGAGAAAATTAGGCAAAATGTTGGGTGCATTCAGGAAAAGTGGGATAGAGCATTAATAGGTTACTATTTATTTCGCAGGGGATACACTTAACCCATCAAATCCAAAGAAGGTCTGGGTCAAAATTCAACGAACTATCAAAGGTTATCCAAGGTTCCCAAATTTTCTCGAATTTAGTGTAGGGATTAACCAAGATAGCTGTTAATTGTTCATTTATCAGCACACCTGTGATGCGTTTTTTAACCTCTATATAACTAAGTTTAGGGGATTTCCAGGATCTAGCAATTGTCTGTTTAGCAGCCATGAATATGTTGGAAATCAAGCATTGTTGATCCTTGCATAAACCCGTTATGGGCTTATGTAGAAGTGCTTCCCACGGATTTTTGATCAGATTACACTTCAATATAGTATTAATTAAAGCATAAATTTGGGTCCAGAAAAGTTTAGCCCTAGGACAGTCACACCAAATATGTTTCATAGTGCCTATAAGTCCACACATTCTAAAACATTGAGGGGAATGAGAGGGGAAGAATTTGTGGATGCGGGACGGTGTGTAATACCAGCGAAATAATACTTTATAGGAGTTTTCCTGTATTAGGATATTTCGAGAACAAGAGTTTATATTCCTCCAGATGTCCGACTAATCAGTTTTAGAAATAGATGAGCCCAAATCATCCTCCCATTTGGTTTGGTAGAGCATAATGGATTGCGTAAGATTTTCAGATAGGGAGGATTGGATCAAGGTTATCAGGCCGGATGAGTGTGGGTCACACCTACATCTGTGTTCAAAGGGGGTAAGGGAGTAGGGAGGTGAGGTAGGGAGGTGAAGTTAAACAACTCAATTAATTTACAAAGTTATAAATCTGGTGGTAGCGGAATAATTCAGTTTGCGGTATTTGGAGTGAGTCTCTGAGCTGAGCAAAGGTTCGAATCCCCTGGGGCGTGAGCATGGAGAATACATTTTCCAAACCTGCTGTAGTCCACCATGAAAACCTTTTCAGGTGAACCATCCCAGGGTAAAAAAGAGGGCAATGAGTAAGCGACAGAAGGGGAAGATGCAGAGAAATTAGGCGGCCCACATATTTCACCGAGTCCCATATCCGTAAGGAGTGTCGCATGGCAGAACCTAGGTAAGGGGGTCTGTTGGAGGGTGGGAGCCACAGTAAATTTGAAATTAGAGTGGGGAAGACATCTACTACATCGATGGAGACCCATGAGGGCGAGTATGTTTTGGATGATAAAAGTACAAGAGGGGCAATTTGCGCTGCTCTATAATAATTAAGGAAATTCGGCACCCCCAAACCCCCTTGTAGTCTGGGCCTAAAAAGAACTTGATTATGTAATCACGGTTTAGTCCCTCTCCAAGTAAAATTGGAAGTATCCCTCTGTATTATGCGAAGTATATGAGAAGGCACCAATATCGGTAAGACCCTGAATATATAAAGTAACTTAGGAAGAAAGGACATTTTAATAGCATGAATTCACCCTATCCCGGACACACGAAAATCTTTCCAAGAAATCAGAAGTTGTTTAAGTTGGCGTATCAATCCCGGGTAATTTGCTTGATAAAGTGTTGAATATAAGGGGGTGAGTTTAATTCCCAAATATTCAAGGGACGAAAACCATGGGAAAGAGTATTGTAGTTGTAACTGCAATTTTGTAGTTTGCTGTAGAGACACATTCCTCGCTTGTGGTTTATTTGGGTTCATTTGCAAGCCCGAGACTTCCGCAAATGTATCCAATAAAGCGATTAAGTTTGGTAGGGAAGAATGTGGAGAAGTCGAGGTTAGCAATATGTCATCTGCAAATAAAGAAAGTTTGTGAGTAGTCAGCGATTGTTAAGCCGGTTATTCCCGGATCCGATCTAATCGAGATCGCCAGGGGTTCAAGGGCTAAAATAAATAGGATAGGGGATAGTGGGCATCCCTGTCTAGTACCACACTTTATCTGGAAGGGGCAGAACAGAATCCTTGACATTTCAAGATAGCTGTAGGACAGGAGTAAATTGCACGTATCCAAGCCATAAAACCGATACCAAATCCCCATTTCTCTAACTTTAACATATGGTATGGCCAAGAGATGGAATCAAAGTCCTTATTCATATCTAGGGAGAGTAGGAACATCTCTATTTTCCATTGATGAGCCAGATGACACAGTGAGATAATCTTACGTATGTTATCCGCAGCTTGTCTTGGGGCACAAAACCCACTTGTGGATTCTGAAAGAGCAATGCGATGGTCAAATCAAAAATTCTACGCTAAAGCAAATAAACCTGATACGATGTTAGCCAAAAAATTAAAGGTCCTGGATCCGAAACCCCACCCAATTACTTTGAAGACTAGGTCAAATGTGATAACTAGTAACCCAATCAAAATAGTTGAAGAATTTAATTTCCACCTTTCTGAATTGTACTCGGAACCTTTACCCCCCTCCCCTTCCCAAATATCGGCTTTTCTTAATATCGTCACTCTTCCGCAGTTACCTGACTCTTGTTCCCAATTTTTAGATGACGATATTTCCGAAGAGGAAGTTATTGAAGCTATCCGTAGTCTCAAAACTGGCAAAAGAGCAGGTCCGGATGGGTTTTCGACACTCTTTTACAAAAAAAATTCAGAATTTATCGTCCCCATCTTACTAAAATGTTCAATTTCCTCAAAAAAGAGAATGATGTTGACTCAGACATGCTGACCGCCAACGTGGTCATGATTCCTAAGCCCAACAAGGATCCTGAAATTTGGTCGAACTTTCGCCCCACTTCTTAAATAAATGTCGATGTGAAACTTCTGATGAAAATATTGGCCACCCGAATTAATAATTTCTTAGGTAAATTAATTCATAATGTACACATTTTTTAACAAAGTCCTCAGATGGTCTGCCTGACAAATGGTTGTTTTAAGGACATTTCCACCTTTGTAAGTGATTTGTGTTTTTTGTGGTAATATAGAGGTGCAGGGGGGATGTATATGTGTGTGCATTGTCAGGAATCACAGGGATGTTTTTCATACTTTATTTAATAGACACTTTCAGGAGCCAGCAGTGGCGTCCCTGCAGGGGGGCAAGGGGGGGGGGGGCAATTGCAGACTGGTTGCCATGGGCAACTGCTCCAGATTCTATCTGCTCCAATTTTGATAAATTCCCACCATTATGTTGGACCCCTAATCATAAAGAAAAAAAGCAGGTAAAAACTATTTTTCAAACTAACACTTTGGGGTGTATAGGAATTTCCTATGTTCATCTGCTCTATCTAGTGGCCATAGTGTAATGTAGATCTAAAAGGTAAACGCTCCCAAAGCTGTTTTAGTTCTGTGAATGGTTTAAAGGTGCCCATACACTTTACAACCCTCGCAAGACTTTTGTCTTGCGAGGGTTGTAAAGTACTTTAAAAAACGTACGATCTGCCCATCTTGGACAGGCAGATCGTACTTGCGATCACTTTCGATGACTGCAATGCTGAATGGGCAGTGTGCGCGTGCCTTATCTCTCAATCATGTTAAAAATCGTACGACTCTCGGCTGGTTTTCCAACACGCTCGAAATACAAAAGTCTAAAGTCGTGCGACCGTACATTAGAAACGGTCGCACGCCTTCCATACACTGCACGATTATCGTACGATCGTGGGATTTCCTGCGATTCTCGTACGAGAATCGTGCAGTGTATGGGCACCTTAACAATACACCTCAGTGTGGATTTGAGTGCTGAGATCTCCAACTGTTCTGCGGTCCATACATGCTAACCCCTTACACTATTCGATAGTGACATATAAAATAATACATTTATTTTGAGGTTGACATTATGGCATCTTTTAATTTACAGAATATTAATGTTTATAAAAGAGGGAGGTAGGGGGAGGGAGATGAGGTGATGTCTGTGTTCTCTGTGCTACTCCATCAGAAAAGAAGTAGGCAAAGCTGTAACCAAATGCTTAGGAGTTCAGAGCTGTGTTGTCATGTCAAAGGAAGGAGGGTTCATACTCTATAACAGGAACAACAGCTATTATTCTGTACTTGCAGCATGTTCAAGGCATAATAAAACAAGAGAAATATATATGTATTTCAGAGATGCTTAAAGTGACACTAAACTCAACCTCAACTGCTAAAAAATTTAGCTTATTTGTGTATCGCAGCTGTAAATCTGCAATTCATCTCTGAATTCATGCTGACCCCATCCTTCCATTGTCCTTAGGCTGATCATATTTCCTTGAGCCAAAAACAGGATGGTTTTAATATTCCATATTCATGAAAAAGTGCACATTGTGGAGAAAAAAATATGCGGCAGCCATATTGACTGCCAGCATGTCCATACGCACGCATGCGCACATAGAAACAATGGGCATCTTGGTGCACCCAAAAGGGTGGTGTGCTTTCTTACGTGATGTCAGATGCACCAAGATGGCGGCACCCATACAAAGGATTACTATATGCCCGAATATATAGTAATTGGTATATTTGGGTATATAGTAATTCGGATGAACTGATGAATTGACAGAAATTTGTTGATTTGGCAGTTCGTCCAAATCCAAATGCACATCTCAACAATCAACAATTATTCTTCAGTGACAGAACTCATACAATGCAGTGCATTCTTTGTGCACCTTTCCCTCTTCCTTTACTGCCTCGTATGCTTCCATAGTTTCAGTCTGAGGAGCAGAGGACTATGCCATTAAGCTTGAGATTTCTTAACACTCTGGAGCACTGCCCTGCTGAGATAAAAACTCAGCTGTTGATCATTTAAAATGACTGCCCCGACGGCGCTTATTCTTCTTCCGCGGCAGCACTGACTGGGAGGAAGTTACGTATAGGCGCAGAGTGCGCTCTGTGTGCCTATATGTAACTTCCTCCATGTCAGTGCTGCCACAGAGGAAGAATTAGCTCTGGCGGAGACTTGTGAAGCGTGTGCTCTGTGCGCCTTCTTAATGGGACCGGCTGGCCGCACCGATGTAGCACTTAAGGCCGGCTGCAGTTGCACCTGTCTTAACATTTATATCAATGCGGTCTCATTAAGGAGGCGCACCGACTTAGAGCGCACTTAAGGAAAACAGGAAACAATTTAGTTTTTAAAAGAAACGACGCGACGGGGGAAAAATAAAGAAATAACGGAACTGTCTTGTTTAAAATGGGACATATGGCCAGCCTAACTGTCCTTCGTTCTGAAGGGTGGCTACTTTTGTTCCCCATGGTCCCTGTGTGTGTTGTAAAGTAGCCAGCACTCCAAGCTTGCTCCCATGATAGACTATAACTTTAATACAAATGAGTAAACTAAACATGATATTGCAGTTGTGACAGAGGTGTGGGGTGGGAACAGGACACACGCTTAGATCGAGAGTGGTTTTTAGGACCCTTAACCGGGGGGTTCTTTATTAAGGGGTGCATAGCAATAGGATACGACAAGGACAGAGTCCTGGTTTACAGGGCAGTAATCCAGACACAGCAAAATGGTAAACAGCAGCAAGGTACAGCAAGGATGAAGTCCAGGGTCACAGGACAGCAATCCAAGCACAGCAAAGGGTTAACAGCAATAAGGTACAGCAAGGGTGGAGTCAAGGGTCACATGGTAACAATCTTAGGTACAGCTAGAGTTAAATCCATGGGGTCACAGGGCAGCAATCACAGGCACAGCAAGGGATGGATAACAAGGATTAAGCAACTTACACTGTAGATGTCTAAAAGTCCCGGGCATCTGGTTGGCTTGGCATGGATTAGCTTGGCTGAGGAAAGTCCAGGCAGGGTGATCCGCAGAGTGAGGGGGTAGATCTCTGGGTCCTGGGAGGGGCGATGTTTCAGATTGGGAGCCAGGAAGGGGGGACCCACAAGGAGCTGGGGAGAATTGGGGAGCAGTGAGTGAGAGGGGCTTAGGGCTGCAGAGAGCCTCTTTCTGCACAACCGTAGCCCATCATGGGAGTGAGCTTGAAGCGCTGGCTACTTTACAACACACTCAGGGACCATGGGTAACAAAAGCAGCCACCCTCCAGAAGGAAGGACTTTGTCAGCATGAATTCAGAGAAGATTGGAAGACCTACAGCTGCAGAATGATGCATGAATAAGCTACATTTTTATTATTCGTTAGGGTACCTAAATGCATTTTCAAGATTCAATTTCTGAGGTTAGTTTCACTTTAATGTGTTTTCTTTTCATTCTGCCTTGACATACATTTTAATGTCCTATAACTCGTACATGTACCTTCAAGTATCTGTTTACTTTATTTATCACCAAATCACTGCCTAGGTCACAAACCTAAATGTCTAGTAACTTAGTATGTTACATCCTCCTGTTGTTACTGTATGCTAATCTAGGTAAATTATTGTATAAACTGATATCTACCACAGAGTATGCATGTATATATATATTACTAATCTTTTATTTTTTTTATTTATTTTTTTACTTTTTAGATTTCAAATGGAACTTTCATTGGGCTTGGACCCCGTATTAAAAGCCTGTTCATGGAAAACAACAAATTAGAGGTCCTTCCGGACATGAAAAACTTTACTGGCCTAGAAGTAATCAATTTGTCAAACAATCCTTTTAAATGTGATTGTCATCTTATCCACCTTCACAGGTATGTTCCACTGCTAGGAAAAACTGAATTAGTTAGCCTTTAAACATATGATTGAAGGAAAGCTCCATTCCACACCAAGTTGGTCTTGAGGCTGTGAATTCTATGTTGTCCCTATTTCGGAAAGAGGAGGACCACAACAATCATATATTGAGCCGGCCGCAATGCCATGCAGTGTGTTTTGGCCAGAATTGGAGCAGAACGCACTGCATCTGGTGTGAACGTACCCTTAGTGTTCTGGGTGGGATGAAATCTCCAATCCTGGGGCCAAGTGCTGCTGCTGATCAGGTGGCAGAGAGCAGCTTTATTAAGAATCCAGACCAGAGCTTAAAGGAGGAGCTGGTGTGGTGTATGCTGGAGGCACCTGAGGTCCAAGGCAGATGGTGTGGTGGACCAACACAAGGAACTGCCAGGGAGGCTGGAGGATTTAGACTTGCTGAGAGAGCCAGGCACACAAGGTCTTTGTGTTGGACTCACAGAGGTGTGTGGTGAGCTGCTTGGAGCTGAGGAAAGCTACTGAGCTCCTGATACTAAGGAGAAATACAGTAAAGTCCTGGGACATTGTGAGTGTACCTGACTAACTGAAACTGGTGAGATATGAGAGTGTGTTTTTTTTCCTAGAAGACATAAGGGCTTTGTTTCTTTATGCTGTGCTGCTGAAAAAAAGCTATTTTCCATTACAAAAGAAATAAAAGACCGTCCTTTTTATGTTAAAACCGCTTCGAGTTTTAACATAAAAAGACTGGCCATTAAGCGCTCACCATTGTGCTAATATTCCAAGATATCACAATATATACGGTGGCTTGCAATAGTATTCACCCCCTTGGCATTTTTCCTATTTTGTTGCATTACCACCTGGAATTAAAATGGTGCAAACATTACAACTATGGGATTTATAACAAACCCGTCCTGGTAGAGAATGTGTATTTCGAGGTGTCATATTTGTCCTGTGGGCCAGTGCGCACTAAATGATCTCTAATGGATCTATTTTTTTATTAGACTGTACGTGGTATGTGGCGGAGATGGTCCTTACAGGGGGAACATGCTTTTTTGAGCAAAATGTATTAGCGGAGGCCAAGTTCTCCAATGCTGACACAGGTAGTTGCAATCTAGTAAATTCCATTTAATACTATATTATATATAATATATGTTTACTCACCTGTGGTATAAAGGTACGAATTTCAGACAAGTTTTTGTTAGTGCAGGTCACAAAATTTCTCAAGTTGTCACAAACACAGACTTCAGGGCAATGATCACAAACCGTTGGAATTGCAAAGGAAAGCACAAGCAAATAACAAATGGCACGCATTGTTAAACAGAACATAAAAACAAAAAAATAAATAAACATAAATGAATGCTTTCATATAAGCAAACATACCAACATTTTAAAATAAATGAAAGAGATAAAAAACAATATTTCCCTGTACCAGCTGGTATCCCTGTTTGACGTTATCCCCTGCTTTGCTCTTTGCGCCCCTACTATAGCATTTTAGTGTTTACCTTTAGGGTTAGTTTGCACCATAAGAAGTGCGATTCAGGCCGGAGCGCACTGCCATGCATTGCGGCTGGCTCACTTTTTTGCCAGGCTGGAGGGGGCGTGACGGGCCATTGAAGTCAATGGCACCGTAGCCACGCCCTGCGGCCGTAATGCGATCAAATGGTGGTGATGGTGTGAACTAGGGATTCACCGATAACGGTATTTTGGTACAGAGTACGAGTACAGATCATTTTTTTCGGTACTCGCCGATACTAATTACCGAGTAACGGAAGTCCCATTCAGGAAGCCAGGTGGCGTGTAATGACTCGCCACCTGGCTTCCTGATTAGCCGGCCTTCCTCCAATACCCAGCCAGAGCCGTCTGGCCGGCCAATCAGGAAGCCGGGCTCCATGTAATGACGCGAGGCAGCATGAAGCCAGCTTTCCGGCCAATCAGAAAGCAGGGCGCCGCGTCATTACACGGCGACTGAACTTAACACTTCCCATATCCTTGTATATTTAGTGACTGATGAACTCATTTAGAAGTTTCTTAAACTTCTCTATGTTATCAGCGGATACCACTGCCTGTGGAAGGGACTTAAAGTGACATTAAACCCTCAGATTTTTTAACATAAACCAATACTGTAATGTGTGCCTTACTGTAATCCGTGATAGTTTCCCTTCTCTTTGCTGCTCTTCCTTTTAAATCCTCATGTCTTCTCATGCTGGGGGAGAACTTCCCTTTGCAGCTGAGTGCCTCTTCCTGTAGTGCTGGCTCAGGTTGCAAACCTACACACAGACACCATGTATCCATTTCAGAGACAAGGCAGTCTGCTGCAAAACAGAAGTTCTGCCCAGCATGAGAACAGATACAGATTTAAAAGGAAGAGCAGCAAAAAGAAGGGAAACAACCATGGATTACAGTAAGGCACACATTACAGTATTTTATGTTAAAAAATCTGAGGGTTTAATGTCACTTTAAACATTTTTTTTTAACAGTTTTTATTAGTTTTTTTTTTTTTTTTTTTGCATATATAAACATACAGAACAACTTAGAAAACCAACAGGGCACCATACATCCACAGGCACTTAACACCAACATAAAGAGGCATCAGTAGAGGGCAATGAATCATGAGGACACCTATGACTTGAGAGCGACTGAGAAGAAAAAAGGTGAAGGAAAGAGGGGAACCATGACCGGTCACCAGGGCAGGAAGAAAAGAGAAGAAAAAAACAAACTGTAACGGTGCAGAAAGAGAGACGTCAGGTCACGGAAGAAGCAAGGTGTCATCAGCGTATAAGGAGACTTTTTCCTCTATACCCTCCAGTACCAGGCACTGAACCCACACAGAGTCCTGTAACATAAGGGTGAGGGGCTCTAGAGCCAGAGCAAATAGGATGGGGAGAGGGGGCAAGAGAGAAGAGAAGAAGAGACGAACTGTTGACCCTAACCCGTGCTGTCGGAGCAGAATATAAAATTTGAAGCCATCAAAGGAAAATGGGACCAAAACTAAATGTACCCATTACAGCCCAGAGGAACGGCCATTCCACAGAATCAAGGGCTTTTTCGGCATCCAATGGCGAAATTACAGTATTCAATATCAAGGACAATATCTTCGTCAGCAGCTTCGCATCCACATTAAGCAAAGAGATTGGCCTGTAAAAAGAACATAGTGCAGGGTCCCTACTGGGCTTAGGGGGTACCACCACTACTGCTTCAGCCATAGATGGGGGAGATGACCGTTCCTCAGGGAGTCAAGCGACATAGTACAAACACAAGGGGAAAGAATCTCAGAGTAAGTTTTATAGAATTCAGCAGGAAAGCCATCAGCCCCAGGGGTTTTACCAGACTGCAGGGAGGCTATGGCCAATCGTACTTCCTCCACCATGAGGGCATGAGGGGAGAATCCAAAAATTCCCATTCCTGTGGACCAAGGGAGGGGAAATCCACCCTATCCAAATACATTCCCAGGGAGGGCATACTATACGCCACTCTTGAGGCATAGAGACCTTTATAGTAGGAGGCAAAGAGAGCAGCAATATCCTGGGGGTCTTGAATGACAACCCCTTGATCATCTCTAAGCCTAGCCACACCCACTGCAGTCATCTGTTCATGAGTCAGCCAAGCCAGAAGGCGGCCATTCCGCTCCCCCTGTTCAAATATACCTTGTGACCGATGAAGCATCCATTTCTGGGTATCAACAGTATGCAAGAGATGGAGTTCCCTATATGCCACCTGTAGGCTAGAGTGGACCAATGGATCCAGAGTAGCAATAAAAGTTGATTCCAGTTCCTGGGCCCTTTGTTCTGCCGCTACCAGCTGAGAGTTCAACTGCCTCCGAACCCTGGATACAATAGTCTGAGCCTTAATACCATTCCATACCATTTTCAGGAGGGGCTGAGCCCGGGTTGGAAAGCCAATATAGGCGTAATTCATAACCTTTTAAAGGCACCATCCTATCATCGGTCACCCAGTACCGGGACAGCCTCCAGAGCGCCAGCAAGCTAGAATCAGCCAAAGAGAGTTTAAGAAGTACTGGACAGTGGTCAAATATACCCCTGGGAAGAAGAGACACATCCTGGACATTGGGCAGAAGAGAATCATTAACAAAAATAAGATCAATGCGAGACAGTGATTGGTGGGTGGCAGAGTGACAAGTATAGGCTCTTAGAGTAGGGTTCCTCCAGGTCCACACATCCGTGAAGCCATATGCAGCAGCCCAGCCAAACAGATAGAAGGATTGGCTCAAAGAGGAGTGAAGTCTATCCATCGACGGACAAGGGGTCAGATTAAAATCACCCGCTATGATGATCTTGTCCGTCTGATAGGCCGCTAACACAAGAATTAGGGAGTGAAGGACGGAGACATCAGCAAGCAGGGCAAGATAAAGATCCACAAAAACCACATTATCATTTTCGATAACTGCATGACATACAACATATCTACCCCCTGGATCCAGCTTGAGGTCTAGCAGCAGGAAAGGCAAAGATTTGTGCACCAGGATACTGAACCATCTTGCATACGTAGAGTAAGTAGCCTGTAGTAATGACCAACCCACACCCGTTTTAGACTAAGCACTCTACTGCCAGTCAAATGAGTTTCCTGCAGGATACAGACATCGGGGCTATAGTTATGCAAAAAAACAGAAAACCAAGGCCCTTTTAAATGTCTAATTCAGCCCTCAAATATTCCACAAAAGGAGATTAACCAGTTGACATCCGCGGTGTTAATGAGAGAAAAAAGAATCAAATCACATGGGTGAACTTTGCATTCCCCTAACTAAGAACAGTAGTTCAAAACGGGGTCGTGAATAGATAGTCCATGAAGAACAAAACCAATCTAGGAGTAGCAAAAAGAAAAGAAAAAGAAAAAAAGGGGAAATAGAGATGCCATCCTCCGGCATATCAGACTGGGAGACTCCCAGCTGCAGGCAATGAGCATCCACATTAATTATGAGGAGACGGTTCCAGACTTCCAACATGGGGTAAAGGCTCCCAAATCTCTTGCTTAGGACAGCAGAACCAGGGAACAATCAAATAAGAAAAAATAAAGGGACAGAAAAAAAGTAGGGATGCCCCGATACCGATGCTAGCATCGGTATCGGGACCAATACAGAGCATTTTGACAAGTATTTGTACTTGTCAAACTGCCCCGATACATGGCGCCAAAGCTTGCACTATTTTTTTTCCTGTACCTTGTGCCGGTGAGTCATCGCTGGTCCGGTGGGAAGAACTTCAGGTGGGGTCCTAATTTAGCTGGCTGGTGACTGCCCAGAAGGCCCTGACACGCGCTGTACCTGTGGGCAGTCGCTGGCCAGCTAAATTAGGACCCCAACTGGAGCTCCTCCCATCGGACCATCACTAACGCGCCGATGCTCTCCCGCACAGCGCCGACTAAGACCTCACCTGCAAGACACATGTGAGGCACCTTCATTGAGCAGTGAGTGAAGGCCTGGGGTGGGGTTCCAGACTTTTGACAAAATCCTTTAATTGAAAAAAAAGTCAATTTTTGACTATTCCTTTAATACATTGTTTTTTTTAAAAATGGCTCCATCGATGTAATCCAGAGTCAATCAGGATGCAGGACCCCCGCCGACCCGCCGAAATAAAAAAAGTCCCGTCCGAATGTCAACAGATGCGCGGAGCGAGCCATGACGTCACAGCTTGCTCTGCCCATTTGACATTCTCGGCTGTCAAATGCTACATATTGCATGTATACATATCAAATGCTACTGTAGTTAAAAGTTCAGAGTCAATAATGTAGTGGTTAGCGTACAGGTTTGCCATTGTCAAGGTTGCAGGTTCTAATCCAGGGCAGGGAGAATAATAGATAAAGTTTTGTTTTTTTTTCTTTGCTTTTGAATTGGCATTCTTCTAACATTCCTACCAGACCTAAAGGATCTGGTATGAATTTGAGGGGAACCTCAGGCTTTTTTTTCAAAACTAAACTAAACAAATTTTTTGCTGGCGCACATGTCTAATATGTACCACATATAGAGTACACACTGCTAATACACTGCAGGCAATAGATTTACAATTATCCCCTGCTAATATGAATGGGTTAAATGATCCATAAATGATTACAAATGGCCCCCGCGGCCACTTAATCTCTCCCCTGTTGGCCTCTGCAGCAGCAGAGTGGCCAAGAGGGGAGAGATTAAGTGGTTGCAGCGGCGGCAGAGAAAGAGAAGAAGCAGCTCGGCTGCCTTTCGACTGTGCCCACTTTGATCGGGCTCCTCGGCGGCCACGGCAGTTACCTACGCCCACCTTAGCTGCCATTGGTGGGAGAGGAAGACTGCCAAACTGCAATTGGCCGGCTTCTGCTGTGCGGTAGAGAGGGCACCACATGCCGGCTGTACGTGCAGACAACCTCGCTGCTCCCCCCACAATCAGCAGGAGAAGAAGAGGTCAGAGCAATTGTAAGTCCCTGACCTCTGTACTGTGCGTGACACCCTGACCTCTGTACTGTGCATGACACCCTGACCTCTGTACTGTGCATGACACCCTGACCTCTGTACTGTGCGTCACACCCTGACCTCTGTACTGTGCGTCACACCCTGACCTCTGTACTGTGCGTCACACCCTGGCTTCTGTACTGTGTGTCACACCCTGACCTCTGCACTGTGCGTCACACCCTGACCTCTGTACTGTGCGTCACACCCTGGCTTCTGTACTGTGTGTCACACCCTGACCTCTGCACTGCGCGTCACACCCTGCCCACTGTACTGTGCGTCACACCCTGACCACTGTACTGTGCGTCACACCCTGACCTCTTTACTCTGCGTCACACTGTGACCTCTGTACTGTGCGTCAAACCCAGACCTCTGTACTGTGCATGACACCCTGACCTCTGTACTGTGTGTCACACCCTGACCTCTGCACTTTGCTTCACGCCCTGACCTCTGTACTCTGCGTCACACCCTGACCTCTGTACTCTGCGTCACACCCTGACCTCTGCACTTTGCTTCACGCCCTGACCTCTGTACTGTGCGTCAAACCCTGACCTCTGTACTGTCCGTGACACCCTGACCTCTGCACTGCGCGTCACACCCTGACCTCTGCACTGCGAGTCACACCCTGACCTCTGCACTGCCCGCAACACCCTGACTACCCTGACCTCTGCACTTTGCTTCACGCCCTGACCTCTGTACTGTGCGTCAAACCCTGACCTCTGTACTGTCCGTGACACCCTGACCTCTGCACTGCGCGTCACACCCTGACCTCTGCACTGCGCGTCACACCCTGACCTCTGCACTGCGCGTCACACCCTGACCACTGTACTGTGCGTCACACCCTGACCTCTGTACTGTGCGTCACATCCTGACCTCTGTTCTGTGCATCACACCCTGACCTCCACACTGTGCATCACACCCTGACCTCCACACTGTGCATCACACCCTGACCTCTGTACTGTGTGTCACACCCTGACCTCCACACTGTGCATCACACCCTGACCTCTGTACTGTACGTGACACCCTGACCTCTGTACTGTACGTGACACCCTGAACTCTGTACTGTACGTGATACCCTGAACTCTACATGACACCCTGAACTCTACACTGCATACTGACCGCTGCACTGTGCATGACACCCTGACCTCATTACTGTGCGTCACACCCTGACCTCATTACTGTGCGTCACACCCTGACCTCAGTACTGTGCATCACACCCTGACCTCTGTACTGTGCATCACACCCAGACCTCTGTACTGTGCATCACATCCTGACCTCTGCACTCTGCATCATGCCCTGACCTCTGTACTCTGCGTCACACCCTGACCTCTGTACTGTGTGTCACACCCTGACCTCTGTACTGTGCGTGACACACTGACTTCTGAACTCTGCGTGACACACTGACTTCTGAACTCTGCGTGACACCCTGATTTTTGCACTCTGCGTCACACCCTGACCTCTGTACTGTGCATCACACACTGACCTCTGTACTATGTGTGACACCCTGAACTCTACACTGCATACTGGCCTCTGCACTGTGCATGACACCCTGACCTTATTACTGTGCATCACACCCTGACCTCTGTACTGTGCGTCACACCCTGACCTCTGTACTGTGCGTCACACCCTGACCTCTGTACTGTGCGTGACACCCAGACCTCTACTGTGCGTCACACTCTGCGTCACACCCTGACCTCTGCACCCTGACCTCTGTACTGCGCATCACACCCTGACCTCTGTACTGTGCGTCACACCCTGACCTCTGTACTGTGCGTCACATCCTGACCTCTGTTCTGTGCATCACACCCTGACCTCCACACTGTGCATCACACCCTGACCTCTGTACTGTGCGTCACACCCTGACCTCTGTACTGTGCGTCACATC
The DNA here is from genome assembly GCF_000935625.1 of Nanorana parkeri. Classification (NCBI taxonomy): domain Eukaryota; kingdom Metazoa; phylum Chordata; class Amphibia; order Anura; family Dicroglossidae; genus Nanorana; species Nanorana parkeri. Next base: position 82,944 of record NW_017309106.1, on the reverse strand, counting down.
CTGACCTCTGTACTGTCCGTCACACCCTGACCTCTGTACTGTACGTGACACCCTGAACTCTACATGACACCCTGAACTCTACACTGCATACTGACCGCTGCACTGTGCATGACATCTTGACCTCATTACTGTGCATCACACCCTGACCTCAGTACTGTGTGTCACACCCTGACCTCAGTACTGTGCGTCTGTAACGGGTCCCGGCGGGGAAGTGTCACTCCGACCGTCCCCTCTGCTGTAGCGGCCGCTCTGCGTTCCACGGTGGAGCGCGGAAGCCACTCGACTTCCTGATTGCAAGGCGAGCGGCTTGCGTTCCACTGTGGAACGCGGAAGCCGCTCGTTCCGGCCGACGGCTCCTCCTGCTTCCTGGGGGTATTTAAGGGCTCAGCTGAGGCAACATGGCGTTCCACAATTGGGTTCAGAAGCGCCTGTTGCCTCCTGAAGCCTAGGACCATCTCCCCTGGATTGTCAGAGCCGGAACCTACCTCTTGAGTACAGGAATCACTGCATCCCTCACATTGTGCAAACCGCAAGTATTTCTCCAGTTGGAGTCCTAAACCTTAATACTTTGAAGCAACCTCGCTAAGTGATATAGACTGTCTAGAGGATTACTATCATCTGTCTGTGGGGATTTTTGCATTGCTCAATCCCTGTCAATACGGGGTCATTGTTCTTACTGCTTATCCGTATTCAAGTTTCCTTATAGTATAGAGACTGTAAGCTATGAAGCAATAGCCCACACCTCTCTACCCTTTCTATTTTTCGTTCTAAGGCTGTGATGCAAGAATCTCTAACTCCCCGATAAAGATTGGGAGCGACGCCTGAGATTCACGCCTGAGAAGCCTTCAACTACTACCTACGGTAGCTTATACCCTCCGCAGTTGAGATCCTCTACGGTTCAATCTGAGCAGGCGTGACAGCGTCACACCCTGACCTCAGTACTGTGCATCATACCCTGACCTCTGTACTGTGCGTCACACCCAGACCTCTGTACTGTGCATCACACCCTGACCTCTGCACTCTGCATCATGCCCTGACCTCTGTACTGTGTGTCACACCCTGACCTCTGTACTGTGTGTCACACCCTGACCTCTGTACTGTGCGTGACACCCTGACTTCTGAACTCTGCGTGACACCCTGACTTCTGAACTCTGCGTGACACCCTGATTTCTGTACTCTGTGTCACACACTGACCTCTGTACTATGTGTGACACCCTGAACTCTACACTGCATACTGGCCTCTGCACTGTGCATGACACCCTGAACTTATTACTGTGCGTCACACCCTGACCTCTGTACTGTGCGTCACACCCTGACCTCTGTACTGTGCGTCACACCCTGACCTCTGTACTGTGCGTCACACCCTGACCTCTCTACTGTGCATCACACCCTGACCTCTGCACTCTGCATCACGCCCTGTACTCTGTACTGTGCTTCACACCCTGACCTCTGTACGGTGCATCACACCCTGACCTCTGTACTGTGCGTGACACCCTGATCTGTGTACTGTGCTTTTACAGCACTGACTTCTGTACTGTGTGTTACATTGCTAACTTCTGTACTGTGCATCACACTGCTGACTTCTGTATTTTGCATTACATTGCTAACTTCTGTACTGTGCGTCACACCCTGACCGCTGTACAGTGCGTCACACTCTGATCTCTGTTCTCTGCGTCACACCCTGACCTCTACTGTGCGTCACACCCTGACCTCTGCACTCTGCATCACGCCCTGTACTCTGTACTGTGCGTCACACCCTGACCTCTGTACTGTGCATCACACCCTGACCTCTGTACTGTGCGTGACACCCTGATCTGTGTACTGTGCATCACAGCGCTGACTTCTGTACTGTTTGTTACATTGCTAACTTCTGTACTGTGCATCACACTGCTGACCTCTGTACTGTGCGTTACACCACTGACCTCTGTACTGTGTGTTACACCACTGACCTCTGTACTGTGCATTACACCTCTGACCTCTGCGTTATACCACACACTTCCATGCGATGAACACACAGGACTAGTGCTCAAAGCTCTGTAATGCTCATCTTGCTGCTCCAGCCATGTTATTGGTCGGTGCTTATTACATAGTTACATAGTATTTGAGGTTGAATAAAAACACAGGTCCATCAAGTCCAACCTTTGTGTGTATGTGTGTGATTGTGCATTTGTATATGTGTACAATAGTCCCTTTACCGTCCTTGTTTTTGAATGTACCTGTACCCCTGTATGTTGCGGTCTCTGGGGAAGGTATCTAAATGCTTTTTGAATGATTCATAACTCTCAGCTGATACCACATCTTGTGGCAGCGAGTTCCAGACTTTAACCGATCTCACTGAAAAAAAGCCCCTTGTGGTTAGATCTTTTCTCCACGAGTTTTAGGTGGTGGCCTCTAGTCTTTGTTACGGAGTTTACTGTAAAAAGTTTATTGCTGATGTTGCCATCACCACTAAACATTTTGTACATCAAAATCATGTCCCCTCTTAATCTTCTCCTTCCAAGTTTAAATTTATGAACCTTGTCTCATAGCTTAGGTCCTCTAGCCCCTTAATTAGTTTAGTTGCTCTTCTCTGGACTCTCTGCAGCTCAAGGACACCTTTTCTGTGGACTGGGGCCGAACCAGCGATATATAAAGTGGCAAAATGATTGCTTTGTCTCTATAGTGCATTCCCTTTTTTAATACTCTGCTCGCTTTTTTGCCACAGCCTGGCATTGCAAGCTATTATCTTGCTTTGCATGTAATGAGTCTATCTCATATATTAGTGCAATGCATTAGTGAAATAAATGAACTTTGCACGATATTCTAATTATTCAAGTTTCATCTGTAGTTGCCCACTCCCCTATTTTATCCAGGTCCTCCTGTAATGTAATATTGTCTAAGTCCGTGTTACCCTCCCAATTTTAGTATCATCAGCAAACACAGAAACATGGCTGTTAATACTTTCCCCGATATCATTAATAAACAGATTAAACAGTATGGGGCCTAGCATAGAACCCTGGGGCACGCCACTCTCCACCATAGCCCAATCGGAAAAAGAGCCAATTATCAATACTCTCTGGACACGTTCCTGTAGCCAGTTCTCTATCCATGTACACACCATTTCATCTATGCCCATAGATCTCAGCTTGTGTACTAAGTGTTTATGTGGTACCGTGTCAAAAGCTATGGCAAAATCCAGATATGCCACATCCACCGGCTTCCCTCTATGCAGACCTCTGCTCACCTCTTCGTAGAATGTCAGTAGGTTGGTCTGACAAGAACGATCCCTCCTAAATCCATGCTGATTATCACTTAGTATACCATTACCGTGGATAAAATCCACTAAATAGTCGTTTATCATCCCCTCAAATAGTTTGCATACTATTGATGTTAGACTGACTGGTCTATAGTTCCCAGGTTGGCAGCTTGAACCTTTTTTGAATATTTGTACTACTGTAGCTTTCCGCCAGTCACTTGGTACCTTACCAGTCATTATGGAGTCCGTGAAGATGAGGAATAATGGTCTCACTATAACCTGGCTGAGTTCTTTAAGTACCTTGGGGTGCAGGTTATCTGGTCCTAATGATTTATTTGTATTAAGGTTTTCAAGTCTTTGTTGAACCCCGGCTACTGTCAACCACTGCAGTATTTTACGGCCTGAGCTACTCACCTTCTTATCTGCATTAAACCCGTCTCTTTCCTGAGTGTATACCGAGGAGAAAAATAAATTCAATAATTTAGCCTTTTCCCTGTCGTTTGTGATTAATCTCCCGTTTTCATCTTTTATTTGGCCGACCTGCTCTTTTATTACCCTTTTACTGTTTATGTATTGGAAGATTTGGGGTTCTTTTTACTGACTGTGGTGATATGCTTTTCATAATCTATTTTAGCAGCTTGGATATCATGTTTACATCTCTTATTGCATTCCTTGTAGCTCTGGAATGCCAATGCAGTCCCCTCCATCTTGTATTTTATAAATGCTATCTTCTTGTCTTTGATGTGGTGTCTTACTGTTTTATTTAGCCATGCAGGCTTAGTTCTTGATCTTTTATTTTTGTTACCCAATGGTATGCACTTGGTAATAGTGTTATGTAATGTATTGTCAGGGTACCAGGGGTCTTACCACTGCTCGGGATTGCCATGTGCAGCGGAGGGCATGGGTTCTCCTTCCTGGCAGCACCCCTGGCGCCGGGGTTGTGAATGCACATGTGCGCAATGCCCAGCAGGTGCGCGCGGTGTACAGGCTGCGCGCACGTGTGCACGGGGCACCCGTGTAGTGCGCCTGCGCCCATTACTGGTGTCAGGTGTGATCCTTGCTGGGCGACGTTCCCAGCACACACCCTCTGCCTTTCTCTCGCCATTGGCTCCTGGAAGGAGAAGCTTCCTGGTTGCCTCGGCAACCAGGGGGTGGTCTTAGTTCCCCACTAGGTATAAAAGCCCAGTCAGAGCCCTAGCTCATTGCTGAGGTATTCTATCTATCTCTATGGTGTGATCTCCCAGCTCCCTGTGCCTTGAACCGTCTCGCTTCCTGACCCTTTGATTGGACTCCCTATTACCGACCCTTTGGCCTGCCCTTCCGTTTCTGAACCTAGCTGCCTGCCACGGCCCAGCCGTACTCCCCAGACATGTATTCTTAAAACAGTCCCACTTCTCATTAGTGTTCAGTGTTAGAAATAAGTTGTCCCATTTAGTGTCATGTACTGGGTGACGCAGCTTATCAAAGTTTGCCTTTCTGAAATTTAGTGTTCTTGTCAAACCAACGCACTTCTCTTTTCTTTTCTGCCCAACATTAGAAGTAATCATCCTGTGATCACTATTACCCAATGTATCCCTAATCGCTATGTCTGCAACTATGATTGGAGATTATTAAATCTAGGATAACATTCTTCCTGGTTGGGACATCAACTATCTGCTCCAAGAAATTGTCCCGTAACAGATTCAGAAAAAGGCCAGCCCTCATTATTGAGAGGTTCCATTTGACCAATCAATCTCCGGATAATTGAAGTCACCCATTAAACAAAAGATTTCCCTGCTCCCCAGCTATTTCTATTTGGGAGTGTAGGTGAGCCTCCTCCTCTTCCCCAATGTTCGGCGGTTTATAACACACACCCACAATTAGTTTACGACTAGCATCAGTCTTAGCTAGTTCCAGCCGCAAAGACTCAACACCATCGCAACTCTCTCCCGTATGTGCACAGTTAGATTGTTTTATACATACATGCATACCCCCCGGCCTTCTACCAACCCTGTCCCTCCTGAACAGGTTGTATCCCCTGTACACTGGTTGCCCAGTAATGTGCGCTGTCTAGCCAAGTTTCTGATATTCCCAGTATATCGAAGTCCTCTTCGATTAGCATTAGCAAGTTCGAGCTCCTCTAGTTTGTTTGCTAGATTTCTAGCATTCGTGTTTATACATTTTAGTTTGGTGCTAGTTTGAGTTTTATTATTACTCATTTTGGAGCCCAACTACTTTTTTTATTAGACCTTGGTATAGTTGATACATTATTTATTAGATTGAGTGGAGTTATTAGATGAACTAGATTGAGTGGAGTGAGCCCTTTACCCCCCTTTGTATTACTGCCCTCAATACTAATCGCCCCTGCATTTATTTGCACTGTATTTATTATATCAATTTTTATTCCCTCCCCCATTATGTAGTTTAAAAGCTCCTCCAGTCTTTTAACCATCTTCTCCCCCAAGTCTTCTCCCCCAACAGTGCTGCACCTTTCCCATTAAGATGCAGCCCGTCTCTGCAGTATTTTAAAGAGTAGTATTTTAAAGAAGAGCATTCTGTTGCTCTGTCTGCTGTAAAACTACAGATCCCTGCAATCCATGCACAGCAGGTGTATGCTCTCCTACATATAAAACATTTTATTGGGGCTGTCTCGGTGGTCCAAAGATAGATCAACAACCCAATATAGTATTTCCATTAAAAAATACTGTATTGAATATATAGTGCTAATGCATTTAATTCACATAAAATCACTCTAAAAGTTTGTGGTGCACTTTAAACAACCATCTCCTATGAACCCACATTAGTTGCATAGCAGTTTGGGCTTGAAGCTTTCCAAAAACAATAATATTTTGGCTCCAGGAAAATCCACAGTTGATCATTGTACAGAGACGAATAACACGGCAGCGTGCTAAAGCAGCAGGATGAGCATTACTGAGCTATGAGATGCATGTGATTTCCCTATAGAGGAGCAGTATGTTGCGCACTTCATGTAGCAGGAATGGAACAGCACAATCATACCCCCCACCAATTGTATATATATTCTTGCTGCTCTACATTATACTATAATGAATTTCTAAGATTTGTAGTCCTCTATAGCTGGTGGTATTCTGCATTGCTGTATAATATATTGCTAGGATTTGTAGTTCTCTATCACTGATGGTATTATTCTGCATTACTATATAATGTATTGCTGGGATTTGTAGTCCTCTATAGCTGATGGTATTATTCTGCAAAGCTGTGTAATGTATTGCTGGGATTTGTAGTCCTCTATAGCTGATGGTATTATTCTGCAAAGCTGTGTAATGTATTGCTGGGATTTGTAGTCCTCTATAGCTGATGGTATTCTGCATTGCTGTATAATATATTGCTAGGATTTGTAGTTCTCTATCACTGATGGTATTATTCTGCATTACTATATAATGTATTGCTGGGATTTGTAGTCCTCTATAGCTGATGGTATTATTCTGCATAGCTGTATAACATCCACCTGGATGTTATACAGCATCTACTGTGTTATTGGTCCGCATATTGGGGATAAAGTCTCTAAAAAGGCGTTAAAAAACCATGGGGTGAATCCATCGGGACCTGGACATTTACCCACTTTTAAGTTTCTGATAGCTCCTTGAACTTCAGCTTCTGCTTCACGCCATGCACGCCACTGTCCAGCCCCCGGCTCTCCTCCAATCCCGGCGCTCTTTACATCTAGCCGGGCCGGTGCCCTCACATGACGGGTGTCAGGGATTTGAGCGGGACAGGTGTCAGCCGGGGGACGGAGACAATGGCTGGGGACGAGCTGGCATCCAGGCTGAACCGGCAGTTGTGGATGGGGGACCCAGGGGACGGGGAGAGGGAGCAGCCCAGCATGAGGTTCTTTAATCCCTACACCGAGTTCAAGGAGTTCAGCAGATCAAAGACATGGAGAGAATGTTCAGACAATATGGCACCCAAATCCACCATCATACCTGTCCTCTGCACCCCATTCCACCATCATACCCATTCTCTCCTTCCCTGTACTCCATTCCACCATCCATTCCACCGTCATACCCATCCTCTCCATCCCTGCACCCCATTCCACCATCATACACGTCCTCTGCACCCCATCCCACCATCATACCCATCCTCTGCACCCCATTCCACCATCATACCCATCCTCTCCATCTCTGCACTCCATTCCACCATCATACCCATCCACTCCATTCCACCATCATACCCATCCTCTCCATTCCTGCACTCCATTCCACCATCATACCCATGCTCTGCACCCAATTCCACCATCATACCCAATGTCTGCCCCCCATTCCACCATCATACCCATCCTCTGCACCCCATCCCACCATCATACCCATCCTCTGCACCCCATTCCACCATCATACCCATCTTTTGCACCCATCCCACCATCATACCCATCCTCTCCATCCCTGCACTCCATTTCAAAATCATACCCGATTCGATCCGATAAGCTGTCTAATGCCAGACGTGACCTCCTTGGCCTCCTAGACAGACAAACATGTATTGCCAGGGATAAAGCTTGTTTGAAATGTTACAAGCAAAGTAACATTGTAAGGGGCCCCGGCAACCGGGGGGCCCTGGGCTCCAAGCTCTATTTTTTTCTGATAGAGTTATATGAATAGTTATATTTGCCTGGTCCCGGACCCCCCGGCGCTATTGGTATCTTCCGCTGAAGTGCTTACAGGGGACGGAGCTTATATTACCGGGCAGAAGCCCGGAGATCGAGGTTGAAGAAGAGTATGTCGGCTGCCGCCTGCCTGCAGGGGTAAGGTAAGTGCAGCACTGCAGACAGAGGCCCCAGGGATGGTGGGGGTTGTGAGAGACTGTGGAGAGAGAGACAGATCGATCTACAGTGACAGCTTCTTAGCGTCGGTCTCTCTCATGCTTCCCTCGCTCCTCTCAGCATGGGGGGTCTGTGTCTCACTCTTTCCCCCCTCCTCCTCTCCTCAGAGAAGGAATGGGGGGGGTGAGAGAGGCCGACGGACACTGAGGGGGAGGAGGGGGAAGAGTGAGCGACGGACACTGAGGGGGGGGAGGAGGGGGGAGAGTGAGCGACGGACACTGTGGGGGGTGGGCGACGGACAGACAGAAATTATGGAGCTAAGTGCATGCCTCCAGGGCCGGACTGGCCATAGGGCCAACCGTGCACTTGCCCGGTGGGCCGGGCCGGCCAGAACACAATCATCCTGATTGTGTTCGGGTCGGTTTGCTATGCCTGATGGTCGGCTCTTAGCAGAGCCGTCACTACTACACAGTAGACACTAGAGGGAGCTGGTGGGGGAAGCCAAAAAAACACTTCCTCACCCCGCTCTCTCTAGTCTCAACTCTGTGCTCTCCTCTCCGGAGCTGCCAGCGCTGTTCCTGTCCCCTTTGAAAGCAGAGGCCCTGTAGAATAAAAAAATGCTAGTTGCAATTTGTTATGTCGCACGTTTTTTTGTGCAAATGTTTATCAAACCGGTATTTTTAGGAAAAAATAAATTAAAATTTAGTGCACAGAAACATAATATAATACCCAATTTTTTTGTAAAATATGAAAAACTGGGTCACGCCGGGTAAATAGATACCAAACATGTCAAGCTTTAAAATTGTTCCAAAACAGGCACTTCCCAAAGTACTCCCCCAGGTAAATCTATACATTATACAACCTAGGTTGTGCAGGGGTTTTTTTGAGGGTACCCATATAGTTATAATTCCTACAAATTTGTTGATGTTCAGATAAAAGATTTATTGCATAATTAGACATATTAAAAACAATGCTCATATACTGTATATACATGATTCTTATAACCCTAAAATTATTACTTCTTTTCACATTTCATATTATTTTATATATAATTCATATTTCACTATGTATATTCATAATTCCTTGATTTTCATATGCAGTGTTGTATTGTTTTGTTAGTCCCCTACGCGTTACGCTTGTACAGAGTCCCGGCGGCAAAAGTCGCCGGGAGGCTGTTTAAACAGCCCCGATGCTGGCGACGTACACTGTACGTCGTCAGTCACGAAGGGGTTAAAAACAATGCTCATATATATACATGATTCTTATAACCCTAAAATTATTACTTCTTTTCACATTTCATAATATTTTATATATAATTCATAATTCATATTTCACTATGTATATTCATAATTCCTTGATTTTCGTATGCAGTGTTGTATTGCTTTGTTAGTCCACTACGCGTTACACTCGTAGGCTTCTTCAGGGGGATCGGTATAAATCTATTTGTAAATACATGATACATTGTTCATCAACATGTTTATATGCCATTTCATAATCCATTTGTAAATCATATATTCCAGTTTTCAATGTTTCCATTCAGCTATATACATTTATTCTTAGTATGATTGAATTGTACAGCCACTTACCTAGGGGTCAAGTATCATGGAGAGACCTAACACCAGGGGGACAGCTTTAAAATTGCGTTTGCCCGCAAAAAATTTAAATACCCCAAATTTCCCATAGGGAACATTTTAAACACTTTTATTGCTCATCACTTTAGTGATAACAGTGATTGATGGCCCGATAATTATTGCTCTCAGTCCGACGTTCGTGGCCATATGTAACATGTATAGCGCAATTGTCGTTTTCACACGTAAGCGCACCGACGCGTGTTTGCATGTGTATGTGGGGGGAGGGGGGACTTACATTTTTTTTCTTTCATTTTTTAAATTTCTCTTCTGTGACTTTAATTTTTAAACACTTTTTTTTTTACACTAACGCTATTGCTATCACATAGGGGGCTAACAAGCATCCTATGTAATAGCAGATAGGTTGTGACAGGTCCTCTTTATGGAGACATCCGGGGTCTTTCAGACCCCTAATGTCACCTAGGGACAAATATTGAATGCACGGATGACTTGCAACAACTATTCGATTTAGTCGATTAAAATCGACAATGGAAAACGTTGTCAACGTTTGGAGAGGATGGAGAGGATTGGTATGATGGTGGGATGGGGTGCAGAGGATGTGTATGATGGTGGAAAGGGGTGCAGGGATGGAGAGGATGGGTATGATGGTGGAATGGATGGTGGAATGGAGTGCAGGAAGGAGAGGATGGGTATGATGGTGGAATGGGGTGCAGAGGACGGGTATGATGGTGAATTGGGGTGCAGAGGACGGGTATGATGGTGGATTGGGGTGCAATTACTGTCTGAACATTCTCTCCATGTCTTTGATCTGCTGAACTCCTTGAACTCGGTGTAGGGATTGAAGACCCTCATGCTGGGCTGCTCCCTCTCCCCGTCCCCTGGGTCCCCCATCCGCAGCTGCCGGTTCAGCCTGGATGCCAGCTTGTCCCTAGCCATCGTCTCCGTCCCCCAGCTGACACCTGTCGCGCTCAAATCCCGACACCCGTCATGTGACGGCACCAGCCCGGCTAGATGTAAGGAGCGTCAGGATTGGAGGAGAGCCGGGGCTAGACAGTGGCGTGCGCGGCGTGCAACATATGCGCGGCTCGTGTGTGGAGCCCCGAACAGGCAATTTAATTGATAGCCGACTAATCATTGTAACGTGGATCAAGAAGGGTTGCCAACCAGTAATGATCCCACTCCTTGATACCAAGAATCCTCGGGTCGTTTCGCAGGCTTTGCAGAATAAGGGAGCCCATGCACTGTAAGTTTAAGGAGGCATGGGAATCAGTCTTCAGAGTCACTGAGGATGACACTATCGTGAACTACCTCCTCCCAGCCACGTACTACTCCTTGGGTTTCTGGGGACAGATAACCATCCCATGAGGACTGCCGTATGTCATCCTCTGCTTCAATGCCCCCACGGCTGCCATAATCCTCCCCCTCCTCTTGTGTGTTCTGCGGCCCGGCAGGAATGGTTTCGGCATAAAGGGGGCCTTGAGAGGAAAGGAAGTGCCCAATCCATAATTCCCCACAGAGTATGCTCCAGCAGGAACACAAGGGGGATAGTGTCACTGATGCATGCATTGTCACGGCTCATCATCCTTGTTGCCTCCTCATATGGTGACAGTACAGTGCATGCATCCTTTATCAGGAGCCCTGGTGTGGGGAAAAAAAGCTAAGGTCCCCTGAGCCTGTCCTTGTGCCATACTCACACAGGTACTCGTTGATGGGCATCAGCGGTGTGCAGCCGCTGCAGCATTGCCAAAGTGGAGTTCCACCTGGTGGGCATGTCACAAATCAGACGGTTTGTGGGCAGGTGGAATTCACCTTGAATTTCAGCCAGACGCCACTGGCTGGGTATGACTGCCTGAATGGCTACAGACTTTTCTGGTCTGCCTCAGAAGATCTTGCAGTCCTGGGTACCTGGTTAAGAAACGCTGGACCACCAAATTGAGGATGTGTGCCAAGCATGGTACATGTGTCAACTTTCCCAGTTGGAGGGCGGAGAGAAGGTTGCTGCCATTGTCGCATACAACCATTCCTGGCTCAAGCTGCTGTGCCATTACCACCTCTGGGCCTGCCCCTGCAGAGCTGAAAGAATCTCTGCCCCGGTGTGGCTCCTGTCCCCTAGGCAAACCAGCTCAAGCACTGCATGCCATCTTTTCGCCTGACCTGTTTCATAGCCCTTTGAACGCTTAGGGAGAACTGCTGGTTCACAAGACAATTTGGCAGAAGAGGCCATCGTGGAGGAGGAAGAGGAGGGGGTGGAGCAGACAGATCTCACATCATCACCACCAGCTTTTTGGAAGCATGGTGGCTGAACAAGCTCCAGCACTGAGCCTCGTCCTGCATCCATCCCAGCTGCAAGCAGAGTTGCCCAGTGTGCCGTGAAGGAAATAATATGTCCCTGACCATGCTTGCTCGACCACGTGTCAGCGGTAATGTGGACCTTGCTGCTGACTGCCTTGTCCAACGAGGCCAAAACATTGCCTTCCACATGATGGTACAGAGCTGGAATGGCCTTACGTGAAAATAAATGTCGTTTGGGAACCTGCCATTGTGGTACAGCACATTCTGTAAACTCATGGAAGGGGGCAGAGTCCACCAGAGGGAAAGGGAGCAGTTGTAAAGCTAGCAATTTGGCCAAGCTGGCATTTAGACGCTGAGCATATGGATGGCTGGGACAGTATTTTTTTTTCCACTGCAGCAGCTGGGGCAGCAAAATTTGACTGGTCAAATCTACAGCTGGGGGGCTGCTGGCAGATTTAGCAGAAGGAACTGTGACACCCATTGCTATAGCATCATCCCTCTCAGTGGAGGTTGTTGAAATGGTTTGACGTATAGTGGGGTAGAGATGACAGGTGAGGACCGAGGAGAAGTGTGGACCTTTTTATGGTGCTCTTGCCAACAGGGTGTGTGGCAGGTGGTCAGATGTCTCTTCAAGCACCTGGTACCCAAGCAGTTGATGTTTTTGCAACGCTTGATCGGCTTGAGACACAGATTGCACATAGCAACGTTGCGGTCTGCTGCACACGTGCTAAAAAACTCCCACACAGCTGAGTTCCTGGAAGTGTGCTGGGAGACAACGGTGCCCTGCATCTGTCCAGCTCTTCCGTCTGATGCAATAGGGTGGCTGCTCTTATGGCTGCCACTGGAGGACATCCTGCCTCGTTGCGGTTGTGCTTCCTCCTCACTTTCCTCCTCTCTAATAGCGTATCTTCTCAGAAGCTGCACCCAGCGCGCGCAAGCGTGGGAGACGGGAGGCTGCACTTGGCGGTGGATCAGGTGAGTATTTAAAAAAAAATGTATTTTATGTTCCTGGGGACATAATTTGTATGGGGATGCTCTCCTCAATCTGGGGACTGTCCCCAGAAATAGGGGGTGAATGTAGAGCTGCAACAACTAATCGACCAAGTCGATTATAATCGATGATTGAAAAAGTTCTCCAAGTTTTCAATCATCGATCATCGGCTCTCCACGCTCCACACGCCACACCTCCTCCCTGCCTCACCGCCCGCCTACATCCATGATCGGCACAGGGACACGGGGAGAAGAAAAAGTAAGGAGGAGCAGGCGTCGACAGACAGGCCCGATCTCAGAAGCAAGTTGCTGGAAGACTGCTCAGGTAAGCCTGCACTTCCCTCCCCCCCACATGGTGTTCTATAATGTATTGCTGGGATTTGTATTCCTCTATAGCTGATGGTACATGGTGCTGTATATTATACATGGGAATACAAATCCCAGCAATACATTATACACTGTATGTATAATGTACTATTGCTGGGATTTGTTGTACTCCTCCATAGCTAATGATATTCTGCATTGCGCTGTATAGAGGACTACAAATCCCAGCAATAATATATTGTACAGCGCAATGCAGAATACCACCAGCTATGGAGAACTACAACAAATCTCAGCAATAGTACATTATACAGCGCAACGCGGAATACCGCCAGCTATAATGTACTATTGCTGGAGTTATTCTGCATTGATTGCTGTATAATTTTACCCTTTCCATTTCACTATATTGCACACCACACTTTTTTTTTCTTCCACCGCTCCAAGCTTGCTCCTGTGATGGACTACAATCTCAATACAAACTAGTAGTCCATCACTGGAGCCATTTTTTTAAAATCCAAATTAACCGGTTAATTGAACTTAATAATCGGCTAACTAATCGATTTTGAAAATAATCATTAGCTGCAGCTCTAGATAAGCCCCCACTGGCCACAGTAGAGCCCCCACTACCCACCTGGGAGCTTCCACAGAGCCACCACTGATTATTAGGGAGCCCCCACAGATCCCACACTGACCAGCAGAGAGCCCCCACTGACCACCTGAAAGTCTGCATTGGCCACCTGAGAGCCTAATTAGGGAGCCGCCTCTGCTGCACCCACACGCACCCATAAAACTCTCTGGACCCCTGGTGAGTGAGAGCCCGCACAACCCTCCTGAGACCCTGGAGACATCAGGCAGAGAACCCAGAGCAACAGAGTATGTAGCTTCATATTATACTGCATTGCTGTAATATGTATTGCTGAGATTTGTAGTTCTCTATAGCCAATGCCATTCTGCAATGCTGTACAATGTATTTCTGAGATTTATAGTCCTCTACAGCTGGTTGTATTATTCTGCATTGTTGTATAATGTGCTGAGATTTGTAGTCCCTCTACAGCTTGGAGTTAGTGGCAGAACTATTAGGCTCGCAGCAGTCGTATACGCGCACAGCACTGACGAGGCATCCGTCCACTACCAGTGTGCTATAATTTTCCTCAACCCATACTCTACCGCGTCTCTTCCAGGTGCACATGTCATGAAGAAAGGGGGTCATGAAAACAGCTGATTCGGATGACTCGGCCCCACTGGAAGTGACACAGTCGAGAAAATGTATAGGACTGAGAAAAATTATAGAACACTGACTTTGACACTGTCCGGCCCCTCCCACTAACCTCCCACAGCTCACAGCCCAGAAGCATGGACAGCCAGTGGCGGCCTACAATGGGCGAGAGTGCCTAAGTAGTGGACATAGAGCGGAGTAAGGCCAGAATCATGTAGGGAGCCCAGTGGGGGGAGAGCACCATCCCCTAGCCAGTCACCCCTTTCATGGACTTACTAGGAGTCCTCACATGTCCCGACCATTCACACTACTGTTACATGGATGGCAAAAGTGGCAGGCGGGCGGGGAGAATGCGGGGAAGAGGCAGAGTGGGAGGGGGGCCAAGTTGCTGCACCATGGGCCTCTGGGTTGTACTTGCCCCCTGGGCTAAAAGTTGCCAGTCAGCCCCTG
>NW_017309106.1:67458-67863 GCF_000935625.1 Nanorana parkeri | reverse complement strand
GGGGGTCAAGGGGCCATTCGTGGTGGCATCAGAGAGGCCCGGGGGGCAATTGCCACCCTGCCCCCCGGCCCAGTCCACCCCTGCCCCTCCCCCATCTGCCCCTTCAGTCAGCGCTGGAGGATCGAAGAGGGGAGGGGGGAATCCCTGCGGGGAGAGGTAACTGACAGTCACCGCTCTCTGCAGAAAGAGTGAGTGCAGGAACTGAGTGATCAGCAGTATGTGACTGTGCAGTTCTCAATCAATGACACCTGGGGGACACAATAATAGTGACACCAGGGGACATAATAATAACAGCACCAGGGGAACACAATGATATTGACACCAGGGGGGACTCAATAATAATGACACCAGGGGGGACTCAATAATAATGACACCAGGGGGACCCAATAATAATGACACCAGAGG
>NW_017309106.1:63440-66447 GCF_000935625.1 Nanorana parkeri | reverse complement strand
GGGGACCCAATAATAATGACAACAGGGGGGACCCAATAATAATGACAACAGGGGGGACCCAATAATAATGACAACAGGGGGGACCCAATAATAATAACACCAGAGGACATAATAATAATTATAACATAATAATATGATGAAACCAGGGGACATGCTCAGGTGCCATTATTATTATTATTTTGTCCCCTGCTCATTATTATTATTATTATTTAAAAAGTAATAATAAAAATTATGACACCACGGGACATGCTAAGGTGTCATATTGCTGTATAAAAATATTGTTTTCATTAATATTTTTATACAGCATTTATGCAGTAGCCCAGCAGTGCCACACTTCACCTGACCACCCCATTCTCTCCCCTCCAGGATAGAAGCCCAACCCAGCAGCCATGTTGACTCACCATGGACAGGGGGAGGATGAGGCCACAGCCATGGAGGGAGGAGATCGGGACCGTGCAGCAGTGCGTGTAAAAGCAATCCTTCCTCCTCTGCTGAGTGGGAGGTGGCAACCCGGGCTGCAGAGATTGTTGATACACATAGAGACAGGAGGCTGCTGCCCTCTGGCGTCAGGATGGGGAAGTGCAGCAGAGGCAGCGGATCCAGAAACTGCTTCAGCGCTAGTTTATGGGGTACAGGGCCCCACAACAATGACTTGGCCTGGGGGACATGCCCCTTTTCCCTGCCTTTAAAGACGGTCCTGCTCCCTGCGTTCAGGTGCAGGATTGGGGGTGGGGTTGCATTGAATTCAGTGCACCGCCACGCCCCCTCCCGCACCTGAATGCAGGTGTTTTTATCATTGGTAGATCTCATTGAGCTCGTCATTTGAAAAGTAGATCTCCAGACGAAAAAGTGTGGGCGCCCCTGGTCTAGGCCATGCAAGTTGTTGGCCCTTAAGGCTGGGGTCACACCTAGGCGTATTGAATATGCGCATGTGTCTCGCGTTTTTGTCGCGGTAAAAAAATGCGGGAAAGAAAACCTGCGCGACAAACGCGCGTTTCCGAGGGCTACTTGGCTGTATCCCAATGGAAACGCGCGACAAAAACGCCCCAAAGAAGCTCCTGTACTTCTTTGGGCATAGGACTTTTGTAGCGCGTTCATACGGCCTGTAATACACCCAGGTGTGAACCATACCCATAGGAAATAATGGGATTTTGGTGTTTGAGCGTTTTGCAGAGTGTAGGAACGCGCTACAAAACGCCCAGGTGTGAACCGGGCCTGAAAGTGAATGCAAAAAGGTTACAGCCGTCTGGGTGGAGTGGCTCTAAGAAAAAAAGCATTGGTTAGGTCAATGATTGTAAAGCAGGTGCTGGAGGCAGGTATTCCACTTAGCAAAGTGTGAGGGTTAGGAACCGTTGAAGTGTTTGCCTCAATTATATTGTTGAGAACCCTCAAATCATGCACCATTCGATATGGTATTTGTCCACCCTTCTTATATGGTTTCTTTGCTACTGGGAACAAGGAGTTTTGCTTCATATTCAATAGGCACAACAACTCCTGCTTCTTTCAGCTGACTAATCTGGTTCTTTATCCCTTCAGATTGAGCCATGCTCAGTGGGTACTGCTTGATCCTTGGGAGATGGGTTCCTGGTTCAGTCTTTACCAATACCAGGGTGCAGTCCAGCAGACCTACATCATCTTAAAAGAGAACCATATGTCTGTGGGTATTACTGCTAATTCTGGCAGGAAGGGTAGAGTGGACTCTTGGATTAAATATATTCCACTGGCAGAATTGAAAACTTCCCCTGACAGACTACTCACAACCTGTACTCTTGTAGGAGTGTAGTCTATTTTTGACAAAATAGATTAGTAGGAACTGTGTCTGAGAGTAGCACCTTTGTTACAATTTTCATCTGCTTTCCCAGCCTGAGTTAACTTTCCAACAAGTTTTATTATCATTTTCTCATACAAGTACAAACAATAAAGCTTCTCGTCATCACAGCAACATAGCATACAAAACGAGTGGAAGGGGGAGGAGGTAAGGGGAAAGAGGGAATGGGGGGAGAGGGGAAAAGGGAAAGGAATCCAAGTCCCTGGGTCTAAGCTCGCATGCCCAAGGTTGTGTTCTCCATCCGGTGTAGCGAACATAATCCTTTATGTAAATTGTTTGTCTAACCTATAGCCAGGTGTATCCCATCTCCCCGGCAATAATTGATAAACATGTAAACCAACATTGCTATTGTACAGACTAGCGTAAAGAAAGTATTATTATGAGATGCATAATGTAGACTGGTCGGTGGCTCCTTATGGGCCTCTGAACGGTCCTGCGATCAGTGCTTGTAGTACATTCAACAAGAATTTGGGCATATCCGCTTAACCAATCTAGTTCCCTGTTCTCCTCTTATTGCCCTTCTCTCTTTGTGTCATCATGATTGATCACGGTTCGGATTTAAGAGACTTATATTCTGGGGAGTTGGTAAAATGATTCCAGCATGCCCAGATACGCATGAATTTGCTCAGGGCATCTCTTTTGGTAAAGAGTAGCTCTTCCATCTCATGTATGTGGTCGACCTGTCGAATCCATTCGTACAGCGAGGGTGGCCTCCCTTCTTTCCAATGTCTTGGTATGATTGAGCGAGCCGCGTTGATCATGTGTCGTCTTAGCGATTTGTTTGGGCCTTGAGCGTTAGTGGGGTCAGTCAGTAGAAAATCCGTCAGTGTAAAATTTATTGTCTGTCCGGTGACTTGGGAGGTCACTCTGTGTACTGTCTGCCAGTATGTGGCCAGGTCTGGGCAGGTCCAAAAGATGTGTAAGAGAGTGCCAACCTCCCTCTGGCATCTCCAGCATGAGTCCGGTACAGTAGGGTCAATTTTATGTAATATCTGTGGTGTCCTGTACCAGTGGGTCAGGAGCTTGTAGTTTGTTTCATGGGTCTTACTACTGATAGAGCTGGTGTGTACAGTTCGGCAAATGTCACTCCAATCTTCGTCTGTCCAGGCTAATTGTAGTTCCCTTTCCCATCGCCTACGCAGTTTGACCGATTTAAGGTTCTGCGTGTCATGTAACAAC
>NW_017309106.1:57250-62895 GCF_000935625.1 Nanorana parkeri | reverse complement strand
CCAGTGGCAGGCGGGTTGGTCGGGGTCGGCGCAATATTGGAAGACCTCGCTGACAGATTTTCCGGCCGCTGTGTGCGGAACATCTCGGGGAATTGGCGGCTCAGTTGGGTCCCATCCGACCCATGAGATCTAGACCTTCTGTCCTGTCTGCCTATTTTCCCCATGGTAGTCGATAGCAGGAGATTGTAGCTTCGTTCGGGATATCTGGAGATGGAGCTCTGGAGCTAAGCGTCCATCTTCTTCCGTGCCGAGCCACGCCCCTCCCCAGCCTGAGTTTAAGCAGCATGTACTCAATCAAATTAGTAGAGGTCCCAGTTAAACCTACTTAGCTGGAGAAAACTGATTCTGATAACAATCCTGGATGTAAATCACATGCATTAATAACTTATCGGGCTGCACCAGTGTCACAGTCTACTAAACAGGTTAATTCTGTTTCTCCACAGGGAAATGGGAGTAACATTACTTTTACTCTGGCCTCTGGACCATTATTCCCTTTAATAAATAATCATAACTGACGCTTCCTTGTCAAATTTCCCATGCCTATTCTACACTATTTGACAGAGGGATGGATGTTTCTAGGTTCTCTATCTCTATCTGCAGTCAGTGAGGTGGCAATATCTGACTATGTGACCTTCTATGTTACAATTGAAGCATATTATTGATCCTTGATTTCCATGATTTCTGAATTCGTCTGCCTCTTTGGTTTCCCGCATATATATTTTTGGGTTGCTCTCTTTCTGGTTAATCCTGTTTTCTATGGATAACACATATAGGCAGAAGATCTCTGACAGACATATATTATGCATTAGGTCTGGGTGTATTAAACCATCTGGTGCATTAAACCATTAAGAAACCTCTGTTTCACCAGTTGTGTTTATAGACTCAAGCTTTGTCCTTCCTTCTCTTTCTCAATCTCAAGACCTACTTCCTCATCTATGTCACACATCCTTCCCCAGTATGCCCCATCTGATTCATCTTTCCTTTGCTTAGCATTCATGAATTCAACATCTCTTGCTTGTGCATAGAATTGGGGAAGATTTATTTAATTATCTTACAGACTTCCCATCCATCCTCTGTCTTTTCTAGAGATTTAACATCTATCTTACATTCTTGAAATACATGTCTTGCCATATTGTTCCCCCCACTGCTTTAATAAGAATCTGATACATACCATTAGCTGAAGCTTCATATGATTTTTGTGCAGCAATAAGTTTCTTTGAAAACCCAATTGGATTCTTTCTTGGGTCTCTCAGACCCTCTAATATGGCTCACATTTTTTGTGGGCTAAAAGGAATTTGCCACTTAATTTGGAATTTTGTTCTGGTCATCCATTCCCCATGAAGCACAAATTGAGTCCTGAGAGGAAAACAGGATTGCTCTAGAGGAGCGGATCACACTGGCATCTGCCCCCCCTCTCCCCAGCGGTCTCTAATGTTGCAGTAGCGTGCTGGACTTACCTGAGACCCTGCAGAGCACACCATAGATCCTGCATAGCCCACCTGAGACTCTCTATGGTGGGCTCTGCAGGGTCCCAGGTGGTCTGGTCGTCGGGATCCCTTTCCCTGTACCTCCTCTTACCTGCTGCTGCTGGGGCCCGGCCTCCTCCACCCCCTCCCCTGTCACCTCTGCCATGCCGCCCCGGTACAGTTGATACCCATGTAAGAGGCCCCCCAGACCCCTCACATGGGTACCGGCCATACCCCCTTGATGGCGGTGTTCTATCAAAGGTTGTGACTACGTTAGAATGTGTGACCGGTGACATGGTCACACGTTTTAACGTAATCCCGCCCAGTTTTTCGGCGGTGGAATGTGTGACCGCCTATAGGTGAAGCATTCCAGCTCTTTCCCAGCTGTTCCAGGGCAGATCGGCATCGCAAATCGCAAGTGCAGGAGAACCGATCTGCCCTAAAACAGCTGATCGGTCCTGAAATGTCACTTCTATCCGACTGCGATCTCACATTACACCGCACTCACAAAGTCGGATAGAAGTGACATTTCAGGACCGATCCGCTGTTCCAAGGCAGATCGGTTCTCCTGCACATGCCATAAGGCGATGCCGATCTGCCCTGGAACAGCGGAGAAAGCGTTGGAATTCTTCACCTATTCCAACGCCGGAAAAACTGGGTGAGATTACGTTAAAATGTGTGGCAATGTCACTGGCCACACATTCTATAGTCTCAAACTTTGATAGATCACATGCCTACCTGTAATCATTAAATCAGAGAAATAGTATATTTTTCTTTTGAGTGCTTTTCATAATCTGCCTTTATGTTTTTTCCTATTTTTTATCATTATGGGTGGACCCCCCACATAAGGTGGGGGGTCCTCTTCTGCAGCATCTTCTGGACAAACATAATAAGTTTGAGTGTTTATGAAACACTCCTATCAGGCCAATTTAATTTAATAATTTAGCTTCTGTTTCCCATGTACAAGCTCCATGTTCCTTCACTGCACAGTAGGGGGCACCATTGAAGTTTGCCAAGCTAAAAAGTCAGAAGTGCCTTTAGATTTCAGAGGTTTAGCTATCCCTTTTGTCCATTCTACACATTTATCTAGGGGCTCAGTGTAGGCAGGACTGTGCTTGTTCCTTACCCCTCATTGCAGTACTTAACTTAATGCCCATAATGAATGGTCAGTCTTCTCTACTAGTGCCTACACTCTCTTGCCTCTCAACAAATTCTTACAGCTGATCTGCAGTCTTTCAAGAGCAGTTCCCACCTCTCACATGGATAGGAAAAGACATAAGACAAAAAAGTTGCATAAGAGGCCCTCCTCAACTTTTTTATGTGACTTTATTCTGTCCCTAGCATGCGCCTCTGACCCAGACAGCCCTAAAGGTAAACTGCAGAGGTCTATCCACATTCACACTCAGTGCAGCCCATGAAGGGGACACAAGCACATTTACGCATTTACACGTTACCCAACCAGAAAGTACCAGGGAGTGGGTCTGGTTTCCTTGACAATTGACAGATAGGGCACCAAGGATAGGCAGAAATATGAGCAAGCTTTGAGCAGCTTACCTTGTTGGCATGTCAGAGTTTACATTCCCAAAGTCTGGATCAAAGCACAGTTCCTTCTGGAGATTCCATCCACTCCTGGCCACGGGCTCACCAAGTACTGTTGGGGATATTTCTGGTTGAGACTCTGATTTTTATCAATATGCAATATTGCAGAGAACAGAATGAGACATAACACAGAGTAGTGTGTAAAAGAATCAGTTCTGGCGTTTATTGCAGAGCATTACGTTTTTATAAGATAATAAATGGGTTGATATAACATGTTATGCAGAGCTAGCAAATGGGATAGTATGACTCTATAAAAGGTCAACACATATCTTGAGGTTCCTAGACTAAATTTGTAAGAAAGGAGGGGTAACCATTTTTGGCTACAGCGCACTCTACATGATTGGTAAGTGCATCTGGAGCTTTCAACCATCATGCATTTTTCTTAGGTTGTTAAGGTGCCCACTTGGTCCTAAGTTCATATGTTCACCAAGTTTTACAAGGTGGATATGGCAGTATCAACTGATGTCAGTTTTAGGCATAAAGTTTTGCATGCAGTAGTCTGACTGGCCTATTTTTGTTTTACTTTTAAGACAGTTAGTCTAGTTGTCCAGTTTATTCTATGTCTTTTATCTTGTTGCGACACTGCTTTTGGATGTCCTAGTAGGTGCTGATCTAAAACAGAGCTGTATCTTCTAATGCCTTGCAGTCCCTGTACAACAGAGCTCAGACTGGGGGAGGGAGATACAGCACAAGGAGCCAATCAGTTGTAATTAGTGCAAGGTGCATCCTGAGATAGCTAACCAGTGGGCTGTCGTTTTACTGTCCTGTTATATGGTAGTAGTGAGAAGAAGACATGTAAGTGATATTGAACTGTAGCATAAAAAACTGGTCCCCTTCCCTGCTAGACATGCCTGTGTGGTGTGGCAGAGCTGTTTAAATCTCAAAACTAGAAGGAGATAAATACAGCAAAACTGCTTCCTTATATGTGTTCCTTCTGTGTGTTTAGTTGGAGTTCAGATGTAGTTATTTTGTAGGTGTTGGTACCCTAAATATAAAAAAAAACATGCTTTAATAGCCCTGGCTGTTTATTGTGAATAACATATGCTATTAAAATACATTTCTCATGTCCTAATTTTGACATGGTGTCAAAAATACATGTTGTAGCATATAAAAATGATCCAAGTGTAAATAAAGGAATTCATATTTGTTTACTTTTTTAATAGATGGATAAGTGGTCTGAATATAAAGGTGCGAGCAACCTGTGGAACTCCAAAACACATGAAGGGCCAGAAGGTCAGAAATGCTTTGTTTTCTACCTGTGAAGAGCAGAACTCTGATGATAAAAATAAAAGCAAGAATAAGAGCTCAGTTTTATTTAAGAGAAAGAACAAAAATGCAAAGTAGCCATGTGATTGTGGGGATTTGAATAAGTAACTATTAAAGCCATATATATGGTAATATGTTAAGTATAGTAATAAAGGTATGTTAAAAAATTGCATGGGTGTCTGTACAGTGCATAAACTCAACTCCTCTTTTATAAAATAGAAAAAAAGCAGGGGAATGTGACCAGAAGCCCAAGTGGACAATCGCAAGCTAGAACAGTTCCGACACTAGCAAGGCTCCAAAGCATACTGGCAGCGTACAGAGGGACTAGCGACATGGCTCCCCCCTCTGTCTTATTCCTAGGTCTTGCTAACCTAATGGGAAAGAGGAAAAATAAAAATGGTCACACAAGCTTACAGATTTTTTCTAGATGGCCTGATCCCAGAGCGGGCAAGATGGCGTCAGATCACCTCGTGAGTTGTCCTCCAAAGTTTAATCCATGGAGCATAGCGTGGGGTCCCCTGCACTTGCATCTCTGACTCGTGGCCAGCACTCTTGCAGCAACAGCTCATCTACACAAGAAAGCCCAGTGAAACCCAAGCTCAAGAAAGTTTCCTCTACTTCACTGGATAAGGAGATAGCCAAGATTTGTTTGACGATGATACTAGAAAACTGATGGGCACCATTGATAAGTTTCCTATCTCTGACTAGCCAATTATAGACACTACTTTAAAGGAAATTTTGATCTCACTTCGCAGCTCCATACACAAGGATATGATATCAATATTGCAGCACAGGGGAGACCTGCAAGACCTGGGTGACAACTAGTTAAATAGAGATGGAGATATATGAGGAGACCCACACAGTGGCGTAACAACGGGGGGGCTAGACTAGCCGGGTGCCAGACAGCGACGAGCGAGCCGGGCCGACAGGCCGGTAAATACAACAATACAAAACACAAAAAATCCCCAGCTCACCTGCCAGCTAGCCTGCAACCAAACAAATTGCCCTATCAACAGTATACGTTAAAATCAGAGGTTTTAGTTGCACAAATACAACAAGGCAGCACAGCCTGAGTCTACACAAGTAAACATAAGGCAAATTATGCGGCCGTGCTGGGACCTCGGCTGCAAGGATCTAGAGAGCAGCCATCTGATCAGGGACCTGCTTCTGCCTGTGCTGCTGCAGTGTACCTGTAAGAAGATCTGCTGCATGTCGGGGTTGTCTTTGTGTGCTGCATGTCGGGGGTGTCTATGTGTTCCTCATGTTGGGGGGGAGGGGATCTCTATGTTCTGCATGTCGGGGGGGGGCTCCGTG
>NW_017309106.1:43170-56968 GCF_000935625.1 Nanorana parkeri | reverse complement strand
GGGTGTCTCCGTGTGCTGCATGTCGGGGGGTATCTCCATGTGCTGCATGTCGGGGGTGTCTCTGTGTGCTGCAAGTTGGGGGCGTCTCTGTGTGCTGCATGTCTGGGGGTGTCTCTGTCTGCTGCTTGTTGTAGGAGTGGATATCTGTCTGCTGCATGTTGTGGGGGATCTCTGTCTGCTGCATATTGTGGGGGATCTCTGCTGCATGGGGGGGGGGGGGGGTCTCTGTCTGCTGCATGTCAGGGGGATCTCTGCTGCATGTCGGAGGGACTGGGGACTTTGTCTGCTGCATGGGCCGCGGTGATTTGCATATCAATAAGCCGCGGCTCATTCCTATGTAAATCAATGCCGCCCCCCTCTCCCCCCGCTGCTAAGGAAGAAAAAACTGCCCGAAGACTGCCAAGAACAAGGTAAGTTTAAGTATGTGTATGGTTCGTTACATTGGCGGTCAGTGTGAATACCTTTGTTACATTGGAGGCCATTGTGAATACTTTCGTTACATTGGCGGTCAGTGTGAACACTTTCGTTACATTGGCATCAGTGTGAATACCTTCGTTACATTGGAGGCCATTGTGAATACTTTCGTTACATTGGCGTCAGTGTGAAAACTTTCGTTACATTGGCGGTCAGTGTGAATACTTTCGTTACATTGGCGGTCAGTGTGAATACTTTAGTTACATTGCCGGTCAGTGTGAATACTTTCGTTACATTGCCGGTCAGTGTGAACACATTGGGGTGTCTTTGTATTGGGGTGCTCCACAGTAAACTATTTAGGGTGTCATTGCTTGTGGTTTCGCACATACAGAACCAGTAGCTGATGGTCTTCCATTTCTCTAAATTATTCATAGATAATTGGTTTGACCTGTAACATGGATATCGCAGATCTCTTTGCAGGGCTAGCACTACCATAGACTGCCGGGGGGAGGAGGGGCGGTAAAATTCACCTTCGCCTGTGTAGGCAAAAAACCTTGCACCCGCCCTGGCTCTGAGAGCTCCATTTATCAGGAGCACAGATCGGCCACTCGGCCAGGTGGAAGAGAGGAGATCCACCCCGCCCCAATCACCAGCTGACAAACGAGCCGGGAGAAGTGTGCAGGACCCGCGCTTTCCTGTGAAAGCCACACACAGAACAGAGTCCAGGAGAAGGAGAAGGTGAGCTGACAGGGAGGAGGGGGGGAATCATTAGCAGAGTGAAGAGTTAGCAGAGCTCCACAACCCCATGCTGGACACGGGGATGGGGGGATAGGCACAGGAGCAAAACTGAGGGGAGACACAGCAAGAGCCGTGATCAGGGGGGTATGGCCGATACTCATATGATATGATACTCCAGCGCGTCACTGAGCCCTGCGTCCAGCGCGTCACTGAGCCCCGCGCCCAGCGCGTCACTGAGCCCCGCGCCCAGCGCGTCACTGAGCCCCGCGCCCAGCGCGTCACTGAGCCCCGCGTCCAGCGCGTCACTGAGCCCCGCGTCCAGCGCGTCACTGAGCCCTGCGTCCAGCGCATCAGTGAGCCCTGCGTCCAGCGCGTCACTGAGCCCTGAGTCCAGCGCGTCACTGAGCCCTGAGTCCTGCGCGTTACTAATCCCTGAGTGTTACTAATCTCTGAATTACTAAGCCCGGCGCGTTACCAGTCCCTGAGCCCGGCATGTTACCAGTCCCTAAGCCCGGCGAGTTACCAGTCCCTGAGCCCGGCGCGTTACCAGTCCCTGAGTCCCACTCTTATACTGTTCTGCATTTCTGTACAAATGTATTGTGGGGATTTGTAGCCCCCTTACAGCTGGTGCCATTCTGCATTTGAGTGTAAGCTCCTCTGTACAGAGACTGATGTGAATGTGGGGGGACATTAGAGTGTAAGCTCCTCTGTACAGAGACTGATGTAACTGGGGGAGGGGACATTAGAGTGTAAGCTCCTCTGTACAGAGACTGATGTGACTGGCTCAGTCTTCTCTGTACAGCACTGCGGTATAGGTCATAGCCAGTGGCAGACTGGCCATAGGGCATACCGGGCACTTTCCTTGTGTTCTGCTCCGCCTGGCCCGCTATACCCGATGGCCTGCTCAGAGCATAGCGGGGCTTTCAGGCGGCTGCATAGGTAGCTGCCTGAGAGCACCAGGTGGGGCGGGGGGATGGGTGTGCAGCCATAGGAACCAGTATGAGTGTTTTTTTTAATCGCCCTGAATGTCCCTCTCTCTCTGCATAGCAGAGCCCTGAGTCCATTGCGCCATTTAGTCGCAGAGCCCTGAGTCCATTGCGCCGCAGAGTGCTGTGTCTATTGCGCCATTGTGTTGCAGAGCCTTGAGTTTATTGCGTTGGAGAGTACTGGGTCCAGTCCTGAGGGTGAGTATCATTATACTGCGAATCAGTGGAATGAATACTCCTTGTAATTAGGAATGCACTGATACCGATACACATATTGGTGTAGATTTTGGGCATTTTCATGAGTAGTTCCCCAATACCAAAAACCGATACCAGCGCTTTAAAGTTTCAAACTGAAGTGGCTGTCCCTTGCTTGCTGGGGAACTCGCAGCAGCCTTCTTAGGAACCACACGGTGCCTGTTTACAGTGCTTCCTCTAGCCGCACATCTTCCCTCTCCTGAGACCCTCTGCACCACTCCTGAGATCCTCTGCCCGAGACATCAGACTGGCACCCCAGAGCAGAGCAGCAGCACAAAGAATGTAGCAAATTCATATACTATTATTTTGCATTGCTGTATAATGTATTGCTTGGATTTGTAGTCCACTACAGCTTGGAGTCAGTGGCAGAACTACCAGGGGCACACCAGTTGCAGTTGCCATGCTCCACCACTGTCCTAAAATCCTGTGTAATACACTACATATCTGTGCAACAGGTATGTAGTGTATTACACAGGTGTTGCTGTGGTCGCCTATGTATGGAATTGGTGGTATTGTACCAGTGTTGCTGAAGAACTCTGAGCGCCATTTCGGGAGCACTGACCTGTACACCGTGCACAGGGTGCGGAGGACTGCTGGGGAGGCAGAGTTCTGTTGAGGATATCACAAGATTTCTCTGTAGCAAGCTTCCTATATTGTTGCAAACTTGTGTGTCAACTGTAACCCTCCTGTACTTCCCAGCAACTGGCGCTGCCCCTCGATTGCACTTCAGTGTTTGGCCCCACCCCTCGATTGGGGGCGGGGCCTTCGGGGACACATGATTGGGCTGCTCAGTCTAAAATGCCTGGGCCTATTTTTCATTCCAGTCCGGCACTGGTTGTGGGGGTCTGCGGGCAGCAGGCTTATTTGGATCGGGGTACCCTCTTTCATAAAGGGGGCACCCAGAAGCTGCCCCCCTTGTGCATAAGTAAGGTGTACTTGAACAAAAAACGCAACCAACGTTTTTGACAAGTCCTTTAATAAAAAAATGATCCAACAACGTAATCCAAGGTCAATGATGTCGCCCCGCAATGTTCACACCGCTGACATCTCGACGAACTCCTGCTACAAAATTAGCATTTTGACAGGTGCCGGCCAAATGTAAACAGATAGGCCAAGCTATCGGTGACATCACCGCTGGCCACGCCTACCTGTTGACAATTGGCCAGGACCTGTCAAATCGCTATTTAAAGATCCCGGCCGAATGACAACAAATGGGCAGAGCCTTTCCTGCCAGGTCAGTGCCCGGATTAAGGGTCTCTGGTTTGGAAATTTAGGGGGACCTGTTATTTTGTTCCCATTTTTTGGCAGTGGGGTTTCCCCTCAAAATTCGTACCAGACCTAAAGGGCATGGTATGACTTTTGGGGAGAACTCCACAAATGTATTTATTTTTTAACTCGGGGGTCCCTCCTAACATTCCTATGAGACCTAAAGGGTCTGGTATAAATCAGCAGGGGGACCCCATGCCTCTTTTTTTTTATATTTGTTTACATTTGCGGGGAAAACGGTCTGCTTCGGCTGCTATTGTATGCCCTCTGTACGCATAACCATAAGGCTTTTATTTATTTTATATTTAATTGCCTCAGAATATCTGGTGTTTTGGATCTATGTTCTTCTACCCCCATTAAACCTTTGCAGCTCAGTTTGCGCTGGAACACCAGTGAAAGGTCCCACCGTTTTTTTACTGTGACTGTTTCTGTTAAATGTTGTCTAATATGTTTGCTGACATGGCACATTACAAAAACTGATGCACAGGACTTTTGTCATATAAACAGCTGTTACAGCGTGGTGAAGGGTATGTATTGAAACAACTCTGACACAAAGAACTCTTGTAATTGAAATTATGTTAGTTTAACATAGCTGTATTTGCATTTTTATGCCTGCTTTTGTTTTTAGTCCAACCTAGACCAAGTGAGATTTCTTTTTTTATTTCAAAGTCTTTTATTTTGTTTTCATAAATATCAACATATACACAAATCACACAAACATACAATCATATATTCCCCTGTATTGTTAACAGTTTTCTTCCTCCATCTTCCTTCTCTACCAATACTAAAATAGGGATTATAAGTTTATAAACATATCCTGTTAATAAAGGCATTGTTTTTAAGTTACATACCAATTAATATCAACGAATGTTATGCCCAATTCATTTATATAACATACAATTCCCGCGTGTACAGCACAGAGGGGGGAAAAAATGTAATAGAGTCCAAAAAGAAATTCCAACCCATCCCTCCTCACTAACTCCATCTTACTTTATTTATCATCTCTCAAGCCATTATAAATCATCCAAGGAAACCATATTAACTCAAATTTTTGTTCGTTATCGTGGAGTGTACTATTCTTTTCATGTATCATAATCCATGACAATTTTGACTTGAATTGTTTAAAAGAGATACTTTATGACCTCCAAGCTTTGGCTATGGTAATTTTAGCCGCTAAAAAAAGAAAAAAAATAATCTGTCCTGAGCCTTAGATAGCCCTGGTATTGGGCAATTCAACAAGACATATTGGGCTTCTCTTGGAACACGAACACCCATGATTTTATATATAAGAGCGTGAAGCCTGTCCCAGAAAGATCTAAGTTTAGGGCATTGCCACCATATGTGGTACATAGTACCCGGAAGAATACATCCCCTGAAACAAGCAGGAGACACTCTCGGGTAAATCTTAGCCAGCTTAGAGGGGACCAAGTACCACCTAGACATAACTTTATAATTTGCTTCTATCAAGGATACATTAAGTAATCCTAAGAATCCCCGAGTTCAACAACATTGCCAAATCTCCCTTGAAATATCAAATGTCAGATCTTGTTCCCACGCTATCATATAGGGCAATTTCTCCTCCGATTCCACTAATAGGGAGTAAATCAATGAAATACCTCCAGTCTGTCCCTCATCTCCTAGGCACCATCTCTCATATATCGTAGCAAACTGTTTATCCAGTTCTGACAGCGTCAATGAAGCCAAAAAATGGCTCAGTTGCCTAAATCGGAACAGTTCAAACTGCGGCATATGTAGAACCTTCTGACAGTACCTCAAGGTCAACGGTCTACGTCCCCTAAAGCCCTGTGCTATCCGATATAGGCCCTTATCTTGCCACCAATGAAACGAGCCATAGTGCCTCCCTGGAATGAACCTAGAATTACCAAAAATTGGTGCTAGAGGGGTATATAATGATACAAATTCTCTATTCTCCCTCACAAAATCCCACATAACCAAAGAATGAGAAGCGTTGGGGCCAAAACCGCCGGTCTCTGCCTTGGGATCATCCATTTTAATTGATCAATCGGCACCCCCGAAGCGGAAAAAGACTCCATCAAGACCCAATCTGGGAGATGCTTCTAATTATAAACCACGGAAAGCTGTGCAATTCGGGCTGCCCTGTAATATTGATATAAATTAGGGACCCCCATTCCTCCTAGGTCAAGTTTATGTACTGCAATGGGTAGAACGTGGATTAAGAGAGTATATACCTGTAGAACAGTGTATCTTGGGAATTGAAGAATTCCTGGGCTTGGGAGCAAGTTTATGAGCTAAAAGTGTTCCTATTTTATCTCCATGCGTATAGAATCTATTATCTGACCATCTAATTTTCCTCTCCGCTTTTGTGGTCAACATCAAATTCAATTCTAGCCGGATTTTATCAATAGAATTTAACAGTTGTAGTGATGGATTTAACTTATGGGCTCTAGACAGTTTCTGGAGTTCTAAGTCCAGGTCGTTTATTTGCCCGTTTTTTTATTCTAGTGGTCAGTTCTATAAGACATCCCCTAATTGTAGCTTTATGGGCAGTCCATACCATGGTAACCGACACCTCAGGTGTCTCATTAATATCAAAATAATCTTCTAAATGTGACTTTATTTCCATTTGTGTATCTAAACTATTTAACAGAGATTCATTCAATCTCCAACATTGTGTTTTCGTGATATCTGTAAGTGCAATACATCCCATCACCAATATCGAGTGATCTGACCAAACCGCCTCCTTAATTTTAACAAAGGAAATCAGTGGTGTATATGAAACTGAAACAAAAAAATGATCAATCCTTGCATAACTTTGGTGTACTTGTGAAAAATAAGTGTAATCTTTACCCGTCGGATTTAATTCCCTCCAAATTAAAGAGTGAGAATTCAATAATTTCGCAAACCGTGTACCTTCTTTAAGTAAATATCTCGTTCTATATGTACCTGAGCTGGTTCTATCAAGGCTGCTATCTAGAGTAAGATTGGAATCCCCCGCACAAATTACAACACCCTCAAAATGTGGGGATAAAACAAATAACATATTTAAAAAAACAAACGAAATTTGGGCGGCATTAGGCGCATAAGATATTAATGTAACCAACTTATCCTCCAGATATCCCTTCAAAAATAGATATCTACCCTCTGGGTCTTTAATCTCCACCAAAGAGCGAAAGCTGGTATGTTTAGAAAAGCAAATAGCCACTCCCTTTGTTTTATCAGTCGCGTTACTGTGGGAAATGTATATTCATATACTTGGGTTGATAGCTTGCAGGAAAATTTGTTTCTTGTAGAAACAAGATCCCTATCTTTAATGAAATGCCATTTTCCTCTTTGTAGGAGAGTTAAATCCCCTAACATTATGAGATGCAAACATTACTGGTGTCTTAACTGTCGTAGCCAATAAACTCTCAGGTCAATATTAAGTCCTCGATTTAGCCTCCAAGGCTGCTTATCCCGGCTCAGAAGTATCTTAAGGATTGGATCACTCAATCTGAGTCTAAAGTAAAATTCATGAAGGGAAACACAGCAGCCATACACATATAAACCACACATAACAAACCCACAAGTAACATATACAGCACAACACAAATCTTGGGCAGGTTCACCTCCTGCCCTCCCAATCTTCAAAGGTATTGACCCCATGTCAATACCAGATTTGACCTCCATCCCGGGAAATCCCGAAAACCAGGTCAAATCAGGGCGCACAACTACCTAGTACGGTCGAATCCCCACCCCTCATTAATTATTGTTTAAAGTACATAACTTCTTACTAAGGGGGAGAAACAACAGAATGAAAAAAAAAAAGAGAGAGAAAAAGAGGGGGAAAAAAAGTCTTTCTAGCTCCTTCCACCTGAAGGTGGAATGCCACAGGGGAGATATTGAACGATGATCAGCCCAGCTGCTATTATCCGAATGCAATGTTTCTGAATCTCCAGGGAGCAGTCCCAACTGTCTCAATAGTTGTTCACCTTCAGGGTATGTTGTAATAGGGCTTATTCCTGAAAAAAAAAGAGTCAACTTGAAAGGGAACGCCCATCTGTATTTTATTTCCTTGGATATTAAGGCCTGTAGCAAAGGTTTCATAGTGCGGCTTTTCTGTATTGTAGCTGGAGAAATATCAGCAAAGATTTGAATTGAATGTCCTGCCATAATAAGTTCTGAGCATTTCCTAGCACTTTGCATCATCTGTTGCTTTATACTATAAAAGTATGGTTTAACAGTAACATCTCTGGCATACCCATCAGATCTCTTAGCCATAAAGGTGCAATGAATTCTGTCCAACTCCAACTTATGATCTTCCACTCCAGGTAATAACTCTTTCATAAAAAGCTTCACATTTGAATCCAAATCAGTCACTGTTTCAGGGAGCCCCCTGATACGAAAATTGTAGCGGCGTGATCTATTCTCCAAATCATCAACTTTAGCAGAAACTTCATCCAGTTGATTCTGAAGATGCCGTATATCTGTTATATTTTGATTAGTATGCTGTATAGTTTTATCTAATTTTGCTTCCAGAGTCTATGCGCATACCCAAATCTTTAATATCAGATCTTATCTCTGTGGTAACTTGCTTAGCCACCTTGTTCAGCCCCTGTTCCAGCATGTCAGAAAACTGAGTTAAGATATTATCACCTTCTATTACTCTCCCCAAATCCCCCTCTGCATCAGCATATAGGGGGCTGGAGGGGAGAGAGGCCTGCTGTGACAGAAGCATGTCTTCTAAAGTCCTCTCAATTAATGAAGACATTAAGGCAGGAGAGTGCTCCCTTCTGGACTGGGTACTCACCGCCTTCCCAATGTGCACCCTGCTATAAAGGCTGGTCATAGATTCATGCATGTACCATCTTTTCTAGTTTGACTATTTTTGGTTTGGGGGAGTCCCAGCGTGCATTTTTGGTTGCTGGGCCTCCAGTGCGTCCCTGCACCTTATCAGGAGGAGTTGGCTACCTCCAGGTACACCTGCATGTAATTTATTGACTTCATTAATATGCTCACACTTGGAGACTCGGATACATAGAGTTAGGACCACACTTTGCAGAGGTGCCTTGGCGCGGCAGTGTGGCTTCTACATATTTTTGGTTAAGATATTAATGTAACCAACTTATCCTCCAGATATCCCTTCAAAAATAGATATCTACCCTCTGGGTCTTTAATCTCCACCAAAGAGCGAAAGCTGGTATGTTTAGAAAAGCAAATAGCCACTCCCTTTGTTTTATCAGTCGCGTTACTGTGGGAAATGTATATTCATATACTTGGGTTGATAGCTTGCAGGAAAATTTGTTTCTTGTAGAAACAAGATCCCTATCTTTAATGAAATGCCATTTTCCTCTTTGTAGGAGAGTTAAATCCCCTAACATTATGAGATGCAAACATTACTGGTGTCTTAACTGTCGTAGCCAATAAACTCTCAGGTCAATATTAAGTCCTCGATTTAGCCTCCAAGGCTGCTTATCCCGGCTCAGAAGTATCTTAAGGATTGGATCACTCAATCTGAGTCTAAAGTAAAATTCATGAAGGGAAACACAGCAGCCATACACATATAAACCACACATAACAAACCCACAAGTAACATATACAGCACAACACAAATCTTGGGCAGGTTCACCTCCTGCCCTCCCAATCTTCAAAGGTATTGACCCCATGTCAATACCAGATTTGACCTCCATCCCGGGAAATCCCGAAAACCAGGTCAAATCAGGGCGCACAACTACCTAGTACGGTCGAATCCCCACCCCTCATTAATTATTGTTTAAAGTACATAACTTCTTACTAAGGGGGAGAAACAACAGAATGAAAAAAAAAAAGAGAGAGAAAAAGAGGGGGAAAAAAAGTCTTTCTAGCTCCTTCCACCTGAAGGTGGAATGCCACAGGGGAGATATTGAACGATGATCAGCCCAGCTGCTATTATCCGAATGCAATGTTTCTGAATCTCCAGGGAGCAGTCCCAACTGTCTCAATAGTTGTTCACCTTCAGGGTATGTTGTAATAGGGCTTATTCCTGAAAAAAAAAGAGTCAACTTGAAAGGGAACGCCCATCTGTATTTTATTTCCTTGGATATTAAGGCCTGTAGCAAAGGTTTCATAGTGCGGCTTTTCTGTATTGTAGCTGGAGAAATATCAGCAAAGATTTGAATTGAATGTCCTGCCATAATAAGTTCTGAGCATTTCCTAGCACTTTGCATCATCTGTTGCTTTATACTATAAAAGTATGGTTTAACAGTAACATCTCTGGCATACCCATCAGATCTCTTAGCCATAAAGGTGTGATGAATTCTATCCAACTCCAACTTATGATCTTCCACTCCAGGTAATAACTCTTTCATAAAGAGCTTTACATTTGAATCCAAATCAGTCACTGTTTCAGGGAGCCCCCTGATACGAAAATTGTAGCGGCGTGATCTATTCTCCAAATCATCAACTTTAGCAGAAACTTCATCCAGTTGATTCTGAAGATGCCGTATATCTGTTATATTTTGATTAGTATGCTGTATAGTTTTATCTAATTTTGCTTCCAGAGTCTATGCGCATACCCAAATCTTTAATATCAGATCTTATCTCTGTGGTAACTTGCTTAGCCACCTTGTTCAGCCCCTGTTCCAGCATGTCAGAAAACTGAGTTAAGATATTATCACCTTCTATTACTCTCCCCAAATCCCCCTCTGCATCAGCATATAGGGGGCTGGAGGGGAGAGAGGCCTGCTGTGACAGAAGCATGTCTTCTAAAGTCCTCTCAATTAATGAAGACATTAAGGCAGGAGAGTGCTCCCTTCTGGACTGGGTACTCACCGCCTTCCCAATGTGCACCCTGCTATAAAGGCTGGTCATAGATTCATGCATGTACCATCTTTTCTAGTTTGACTATTTTTGGTTTGGGGGAGTCCCAGCGTGCATTTTTGGTTGCTGGGCCTCCAGTGCGTCCCTGCACCTTATCAGGAGGAGTTGGCTACCTCCAGGTACACCTGCATGTAATTTATTGACTTCATTAATATGCTCACACTTGGAGACTCGGATACATAGAGTTAGGACCACACTTTGCAGAGGTGCCTTGGCGCGGCAGTGTGGCTTCTACATATTTTTGGCCAAAAGTTTGTGCAACTAAAACCTCTGATTTTAACGCATACTGTTGACAGGGCAATTTGTTTGGTTGCAGGCTGGCTGGCAGGTTGAGGCTGGGGAATTTTTGTGTTTTGTATATGGGTACTCACCGCTGCCTTCTTTGTGGAAGCCGACTAATTTCTCTTCTTCTGTGCCGTATCATTGCCCCCACGAGGGCTCGACACCGCCGCCATCTTGGTCTTATTGCTTGCCGTTTTCGAGCCCTGCGAATCCTTCTTTTTAGACGGTCTCCCGGCCATTGCTAGCTGTCGGTGCGGTAAGGGGAATCCCTCCAGCTCTCCACACTACAGGTGAAACTCGAATAATTAGAATATCGTGCAAAGTTCATTTATTTCACTAATGCAACTTAAAAGGTGAAACTAATATATGAGATAGACTCATTACATGCAAAGCAAGATAATTCAAGCAGTGATTTGTCATAATTGCGATGATTATGGCTTACAGCTCATGAAAACCCCAAGAACCCCAAATCCACAATCTAAAAAAAGTAGATTATTACATGCAATCAATAAAACAAGGATTGTACATAGAACAATATCGGACCTCTGAAAAGTACAAGCAGGCATATGTACTCAGTACTTGGTTTGGGCCCCTTTTGCAGCACTTACTGAAATTACTTTTGCACAATATTCTAATTATTCGAGTTTCACCTGTATACGCTGCCAGTTCTATTTGCTGCAGGAGCGGGGGTTCAGATCCGTCCTAGGAGCGGAGCTCATGGAGCAGACATCCGGCCCGCTGAACTCCGCGCATGCACCCTCATGTTCCTCGTGAGTTTTCTTTTGAAGCAAATATTTGCAATAGAGAAAGGAGAAACAATGGATATGAGAGGAAATGCAAGCATGTGTTTCCAAGTAGGAAGTGCTGCATAGCTCCACATGGTAGAACAAAGGGTGTAAAAATATAGTTTTGGTTCATGTTTTTTTAAATTACAACACTAATTGTTAGTTTTATAAATGTACTTTAGATTTATAAGGCTTAAGATTTTTTGTTGTAAATTCAGGGGTGGATTGTTAATGTTTTATAATAATTTGTAATTTTCATGTCAAATTATAATCTTAGACTGCACTAGAACAGAAACAAAATTAACAGAACAACTGTTAAGCTAGACACAGAAATAATTAACAGTAATTAGCTACAGTCAGCAAAGTGTTCTATTGGGCTGTTGGAACATGAGGTGCTTTGACAAGCTAATGATTAATTCCTATGAACACTATAAAACAAGAGTCAAAACTGTACTGAGGTTGGGCTCACAGATGTCTCCGTAGTCCATCCACCATCAAAACTCAGTAGCCTGCAGTGTGAGACATGATTGCAAGCTACTGGGCCTCGCTGAGGAGACTGGAATAATGCTGAAATTTTTTTGACCCATCATCTGTAACAAAGATAGGTAAAGGTTACTCTTTATTCTTTCAATTGTGTATGAGTGTGGTAGTATTTACTATATATCGGAGTCTGTATGTGACTAGAATGGAGCGGAGCAGCATAGGAAGGTAATACGTATTTCCTATGCTCCTCAGCTCCATCTAATGGCCATACTGCAGTATAATATTTTCTTTTCAAGTCGAATGTAATGTACTAACAGGGTTATTCACTATAGGGTGAAGAGTTTGGGGAAGGCAGGAGAAGTGAACAATCTAGGACAACATAGCTGACCTGGAAAGGGAGCTGAATTGACACATTTTTCCAAATCAGCTATTTTGTTTTAGATTGTTCACTTCTCCTGCCTTCTCCAGACTCTTTGACCTTTAGTGAATAACCCTGTAAGAACATCTGTTTTTGCCTCTGTGCACACAGAATGAATGTTTGCAGAGGTGGCTCTGCAAATATTAAATGAATAGACCCCAGAGTATAAGCTATTTGTTTATATAGTGTGTGAAAAAAGCATATGTAATGAAAAAGATTAATTTTTGTAAATGATTGTGCTGAGCTTTATATGTGTCTGTGGGAATTTTGTGGTACACTAATTAAAGAACAGTAAACTCCCAGTTATCCTGTACCCATGGGGATTGATAGATGAGGGATAACTGTATTTTTTGTTTGCTTGAGAGTTACTATTAAAACTGGCCATACACCTATAGATTATCTGCAGATTTTCTATGTTCAGGTGGAAAAAGTGCAACAGATTCCTCCATCTACGCTAAACTGTGTGGATGGAGGAATCTCCCACTGGGCCAAGCTTCAGTAACTTGCTAGTCAGCCCTGCAGGCTCTCAAAATACCTGAACAATGCCTGCATCCAATCAGATTGTTTAGGTATTTTGAGAGCCAGCGGGGCCGACTAGCAAGTTACTGAAGCTTGGCCCAGTGGGAGATTCCTTCATCCACACAGTTTAGCGTAGATGGAGTAATCTGTTGCACGTTTTCCATCCGACCATAGAAAATCTGCAGATATTCTATAGGTATATGGCCAGCTTAAATCCCAAGCAACACTACTCCCCCATTCCCCGCCCCATTTATCTGCTGGCTAGATTCTGCTATTGGCTATTTCAAATTGCCATAGCCAATAGTAGGCTGGCTATTGCATGTGCCCACTGCCCGTTGTTTACATTCACCTGCCAGCTGAGGAATCTACCCGTCAGCCGCAGCAAGATGTAAACCGAGAATTTCGTTAGCAACTAAATAAATTCAGCTTCCGGTAAACCGGAAGCCGAACGGCTGTGAACCGGAAGTTAAAGCTGAACCAGCGAGGGGGCGCACGGTGTGTGGCATGCGGGAGTTGAAGGAGCTGCGGGACCGGAGCCCGGAGGTTGGGGAACCGGTGGCAGAGACGGACGGAGAGGACGGAGAGATAGACGGACGGGTGTTCGAGGGGTCCCGAGGAGTGAGTGGGGAGTGACGAACGGACGAAGGCTGAAGGCTGACCGAAGGAGGGTGGCAGGCGATCCAGAGAGGAGGAGGATCGGGGGAGAGAGGAAACAGAGGAGAGAGTGTGAGCCGTGACAGAGGGAGCAAGAGCAGGTTGTATGAAAGAGATTGGGGAGAGGGGGCTGTAGTGTGTCTCATTGTGCGATTGTAGGGGGGGGGGGGGCGGAAGAGGGG